>NC_092590.1:27368333-27669166 GCF_047663525.1 Anas platyrhynchos | reverse complement strand
CCTCATGCTATGCAGTTGTAGTATCCCACGTATCCCACAAGAGTTATGTGAGGGGAGCCCCTTAAGGTAAGTTCTCAGTTTGAGGAGTGCAAGTATAACTTTAAATTGCTCTGTGAAATGACAAAGAAATTATTCCTGTAAGGATGTGTATATTCCAATAACATACATAAACAATAAGACAACTTTAATCCTTTTTGCTTCCTGTATTTTTCATTAAAAAAAAAAAAAAAGATAATGTGTATTTTTATGTATTTTCCTCTGGGCACTAAAGGAATAATACCCCCAAAAATGTGAAGAAAAAAATTCAAAACAATTTATTTGAATAATAACTTGCAACAGAAATGCTATTATCAGCTACGGACTAATTCTTGCTTTTTTTTTTTTTTGCTTTTTTTTTTTTTTTTTGCTTTTTTTTTTTTTTTGTAACACGTTAAAACTGATGGGTTTTTGCTAACCTAGAATGTGTTCAAACTCAACATTTCTATTTTAAAATAGGCTTAGTACTCTACTGATAAAATTGGGTCTGTGTTTGGAATGATCTAAGTAATAAATTCCTGTTCCATGTAAAGTAAACCTGCTATCCATGCAGGAATACTGCTCCTAAATCTGAACCTTAAGTCAGATAATTTACTAAAAGCTCATTCTGTTGTTACTGCTTCAGTGTTTGTCATTATACAAGGTAAAAAGCAGACTCTTACAGCAAATAGAACCATGGAACCATAGCATGTTCATCTAAATAAAACATATAAATTATGATACAAGTTTTTTATTTCAGTGTCGTTTATTGGCAGTTGTAGACAGAAGTGTCTACTGTAATATAAACAGTTTAGTCTTTAAGGTACATTTTTTCATATAAGACTGACATTTGCTGCTTTTTCCAGATAACAGTAGCCAACATTGTCTTATCAGGGAAAAGGTTAGCTACAGTTCTGTAAGTCACGGAGAAGATAACAACTTTGAATAATGGAGCGATGGTGTGAGTTTGCAGCAGGGCCTTTGTGTTGCAGGAAAGGTTAAAGACTAAAGACCTTCCCAGTAAGCTGACGATATCATCTGTCTTTTCCTCATAGAAATTCCCAATAGGTTAGATATGTGAACTCCAGAAAAACATTAAATTAACATGTTAAATTATACTCTTTACTTAGTACACAAAATTTAAGTTCCTTAACTTTAAAATTATAAAACTCTCTGCAATATAGAGAATATTTCATAATTGTGGGATTTTCTTTTTAAGAGAAATTTGATTTTATGTTAATTTTTCATTCTTTGAGCACTTGTTTATAACACTAAGCCAGCATTACAGGAATAACAAACAAACAAACAAACAAACAAACATAAAAAAACAACCTAGTAATTTGATTTAAATTTTTGTAACTTTTAAAGGTTGATGCCCAAGAATATTTTCTTAAAAGCTCTGTAGAAATAGCTGTTTTACATTTATTGCATCTCTAAATGTGTATCTACTTCCCTGATGAGAAATGTTTTTCTGATGTCAGTGATGAATATGATTGCACATAATGGTGCATTGGCCCAGTTAGTTCCAGCTTACTTGTTATCAGTATTAGCAAGTCAATCGCATAGTCCTCAAGTTCAGTTAGAACTAATTTTGTAGCTGAAAGTGAGTTTTATTAGCCTTCCTTCTCCTCTCTACTACTTTCCTTATACCTGTCCAGTTAATATTTTCCTTCTTTAAAAATTAAAGATACACTTTTCTGTTTTAGAAACTGCTTCTTGGACTTAATGTCTGGAACATGTGTCTGGGAAGAGAGAGAAGAATGAGATTGTTGGTTCTACTACCAGTACTAAAGTCAATTTTCCCTTCTGGTTTTATCTTCTATCTTTATTCTATGCCTGTCTGGGAGGAGGGAGGGACCTAAAAGCCAAAGTTTTAAGAAATGCCAGAAATAGTTTCCAGCAATATTATTCCAATATGACTCTGAGCAGCCCTATTACTTTAAAGCCTTGCCCCTTTGCGTCATCTTACTTGAATAACATTACATTTAAGCTAACCTGTTTTTTTATTTCATTAAGAAATTATTTATGGTGTTTATTATTGTATCAAATGAACATATTTGTAAGCAATATACTAACACTTTATTTTATGCCTTGCATGTCAGAAAGAGGCAGTTATAAGGTGATGGTGTTTGCATTCCAGTATATCTACAAGAAATTGAGAAACAAACAAACAAAAAAAAAAACAGGCAAGGTCAGTCAATTACTATGGCAAAAGTGTTGCTCTTGTCACCTCATCCTATTGTGTTGGTGGAAATTATTGCTTAGGATATTTTTAAGAAAAGGGAAACCACTGTGGATTTTCTGCAGGCTATTCCAGAACATGAACCATGAAAGAGGTCTAGAAAATGTAATGCTGGGAAATATATCAGTTGAGCATTCTAGAAAAATTGTAACTACATTTGTGTAAATTGCATGACTGGAAAGAGACAGTAGAGAGTAAAGGCATAGACAATAATCTTCCAAGTATGATAATGCTGTCAGAACATAAACAGATCAGCTGGGAACTAGCACAAGCATTTTCAATGTTATTTGTAGAGGTAAGTGTAGGATTCATTATAAATCATATTTTCATATTGGATTTTCTACTTTATGTTTGGGTAATAAAATTCTTCATAGCAAAATTAAATGTCTCTGTGACTTTCAAAAGGGGCTGAACCTATTTATGCATTCTGTATCTCGTTTTTGAATAAGCAGAATGAACTGAGAACCCATTGTTGCAAAATTAGAACTGTCATAGATCTTTTTATATTTGTCAGCATTGAACTTTGTCAGTATTTTTTTTCCCTTGGGTAGTATTTTCAATATGTATTTTTTTTTTCTTCAGTATTTCTCATCTTAACAACCTGAATATTATCAGCTAAAAATGTCTCACAAGATAATATCTTCAAGAACATTTATGAATGCTTTTGGAGTTGATGTTTCTACTTAATAGCATTGGCAGCTCAGCTAAATCAGTAAGAAAGATAGTACACATTAAATCTTTATCCTAGTAGTTCCAAGCCTTCTTGTAAATTTACTTCATTATTTTTGTATTGTCTTTTACTTTGTTTCTTGCTACCTTTTCTAAGTTTCTACTGGAAAACAATGAGACTGTTGGTATATTATCTGACTCTTAACCAAATAGGCTCTCTAGATATTTCAGAGGATTGTCTGAAAGAAAAATTAAAAATATATATATTCAGGAACGCCTCTAATTTACATTCAGAATCTTTTCCAAATTGCAGGCTTATATCTTCATATATTTCTATTTCTTTATCTGTTCCCTCTGACTTACACAGCTGAAATAATTTTATCTGTTCACTTTTTTTTTCCCTTTCTTATATCAGTGGTTGAGTTCTTTTTGTCATATATTCTGTAGATGAACAATTCGTCAATTAATGAAGAATATTGGTATATAAAATAGAATAATGAAGAATATATGGTATATAAAATATTGGGAGCAAATATAAAGTCTCACTCAAATATCCCTTTAAAATCAAGATGCTAAAGAAAGTTACTGCAGATTCTTTGCTGAGTCCTTTGGAAGTATTGTATATCTAATGTTTATACAGCATGGAGAAAATTAGGCAATTGTCACAACAAAAAAGTGCAAAAAGACAAAGAATAGATAAACTTGATGGATTCTTAGGAATGTGCTTACTTCACAGATAATTGCAGATTTAGACTAAGTGCAGCAACTTTCAAAAGGAACTTAATCTCATACCTTTAGTAGTGTAACATAACTTAATGTTTGGCACTTAAAAGCAACATTGATTTAGGGGTAATGATTTTGCATTTAAATTCCTATTAAAAAGATAAACACCTTTAAATGAGAAAAACTGTGGCCACTCAGCTCACTTAACTATGATGTATGTTTAATATGAAAGACCTTATGCAGTTTTTCTCCTTTGGATTTCAGAGGCCCTCTCACTGAAACTAAGTTTCAGCAACTTGTCTGCCTGAGACCTTATGGTTATTTAGAAATCTCTTTGAAATTGAGGAAGTTTCAAAGCTACTTACTTACATAGCTAAAATTGCATTGGATGACCTGTGAGAAACAGGTACCATTGCGAATTCAAGTTACTATTAAGATTCCTGTCAGCAAAGGCAGTCATTCCAGCCCTTTCTTATGAAATCAACCAAATAAAGTATTATTCAAACATCTGTCAGCAGAGACTTCAGGGCCTAACCCTCAGCTAAGCTAGAAACCCATAATGAAGGACAGCTGGTCCAAACTGCTTCTGCTTACATGAGGTTTCAGCACTTCTTTGATGTATAGATAGGTCACATTTGTGACAAAATAATTTTCTAGAAATAATCTGTTCAGCATAATATATGCAGTTCAACTCTTCTTAGGCTACCTTGTCAGTTATTTTCAGATTCTTAAAATGGTTTGCATACAAGTGTATTAATGTACATTTCTTTAAAACTGTTCAAACTTGCTGTACTAGTTTTTACTTCTAAAGCAATTAATTATTTCATAAGCTGTAATCAGAAACCTTCTGACTTGCTTTATATTTCCCTTCCTATAGCAAATCGCTTCTTCTGTTTTCTAAAATGGAAAATATTCCACTACTTATTCCCTGTGGCTCCTTCCTCTGCTTTACTTTAATGCAAGTACCTGCTATTCCAACTTCTTTTCAAAGATCTGATTTTTTTTTTTTGTTTTTCTCCCCACTAGAGTTACCTTCTTTTTCATTGCTTCTAGAGACTTTTCAAAGCTTAGGGTGGTCTAAAAGTTGAGAGTTAAGAAAAAATAAGATTTCACATTGCATTTCTAAATGGAATAAAATAGGGAAGGAGAAGGGTTCCTTTTAGCAAGGTAGTTGATGTTAATTGTAACTTCAGTAGAAAGCCTAACTGCTGATGTTGACTAAAGATGGGATACTTCATTCACTTGGAAAAAGCATAAGAAAGGTTATTTATCATCGGGCATAGTGTGATACAGCATCTCATAATAAGTATTATTCAGCTTGTAGTTACCTGAAAGTTAGTGTTGCATTGGGAAAAAAAAAAAAAAAATCCAAATCTTTCACACAGAAAACTAGGATCTTTGTC
Organism: Anas platyrhynchos; assembly: GCF_047663525.1. Taxonomy (NCBI): domain Eukaryota; kingdom Metazoa; phylum Chordata; class Aves; order Anseriformes; family Anatidae; genus Anas; species Anas platyrhynchos. Next base: position 27,664,114 of record NC_092590.1, on the reverse strand, counting down.
ACCTTCATTTTTCTACTTTCAAATAGCGTTACTATTAAGAAGCTTAAAAAAAATGCCTAATAAATCTCTAAATGCTGAATCTGATTTTTTTTTACACCACTGTTTTAATGTTCAAAATTAGATTTCTTATGTTTCAATATATTTTTTTTTTCCTCTTTTGTTGTCTTCCTGTGAGGATCCCTGATCCTTTTTCAACCTCTATCTAGAAACTGTTGAGAACACGTTAAATTGTAGTTTGCTTAAGGAATTTATCACAAGGCAGGATATTTTTTTGGAAGTGAGTAAATTCAACCATGCTCCTTAATTTCTCAACCTTAGTTACAAATCCTATTGAAACTAGCATTAGATAAAAGGGCCACCTTCCTCAAGAAAGTTTAGGAAGTTTTTTTGTTTGTTTGTTTGTTTTTTTTTTTTTTTTTTTTTTTTTTTAATAGGTGGAGAGTGGTGAGATGGTTTGGAAAATCTTGTATAATGGTGAGTAGTTCCTGACCATTCCAAGGATCTTCCATTTCTGTGTACTTCCTAAATCCCCACTAACATATTTTTTCCATATTGGAAGGTGAGTTGACTACAGTAGGGCCATATTCTTGGTACTAAAGCCCTGAAGGCGGAGTGACCTTAAGAACTGTTGACCAACTGTGTGTAGGCAGTAGTTTTTTTTCTTTTTTCCCCAATGCTTCTAACCCAATGTTCATTTTTGCATGTCGTCTTGTTTTGGTTTTGGTTCCCCTGACCCTTCGTAACACGTATGCTTATGATTTCTAGTGATAACCTGAGGTATGTTTTAAGGCATGTCTGAGTTTAACAGTTTAACAACTTTTTAAAGTGTTTTAAAAACCTTTATGGATTTTATGCAGGCTTTGATTAACTGTAATTTTAATTAGTTTTTCTGTATGGTTTTTCTGATAGAAAGTTACATGAAGTTTAAACTAGATACGAAGTGTATTTCTGTGCACTGAGGGGTTTTGCAGTGTTCTGCTGGACTTGTGTTGAAGAAGTAGCTTAACTTATTCCACAACTCGCTTTAACATTGACCTCTTATATTCAGTTGTTATTCAATACTTGCTACCATTTGCTGACATATTCTTAAGTCATATGAAATTATTACCAATCTCCTTTATATTCAGAAAAGAAAATACCTGATAACTGTGGAGTGTCTGGCAAATATCTTTTTTTTTTTTTTTCTTGAGCAGCTGTTCCTATAGATGATGCTTTATATCTTTGCTGATGTAAAATATGTAAGTTTAGTAACATATAAGTTTTGTCACTTTTCCCCACACATTAATGACATTTTTATTTTAAGTAATAGAAAAATGTCACTTTTCAACATAAAATGTTTTCCTCACAGAAAATATTCCACTTCTGATAGTTGCTAAGGGATATGTAAATCCATTTCCAAATATAGAGCAGAATGAAGGTACAAAATTGGCTATCATAAGCATGTTCATATCTTTTAATATATTCTAATGTACAAATAAATAAAATAACAAACAGAACAATGGAACACCACAACGGCTTGTTTCTGTGGCTTTGTTTTTTTTTTTTTTTTTTTTTTTTTTTTTTTGTTTTGTTTTTTTAAAAACCACAAAACTGCTAATAGTCCATCAAATTACTGATGAATAGTAATCCAACATTCTCCCTTTAATGTTTAGCATTGTCCTTACCATATTCTTAAGAATATATTTTACATATTTACCATAGGTTTGCAAGACACTGTTTGCCTTGTGGTACACACCTGTGATTCAGTCATGTGAATAACAGGTGTCAGGTTTACCACAGGACTCAATCTTGTTGACTAGTTCTCTTACTTGGATATAAATTATGGATATTTATAATGGATATATATTACATAATGCTTATTTTACTAGCTTCAAATCTTAAACTCTAGCATTTCTGGTGGAAATTTCCATTACCCATTTGTTGTTCTGGGATAAATATATAGAGAAATATGTAGAGAATGCAGTCTGTGATCAAGAAAAGTCTTGGCTGGTGCAAATTATGTGTGAGGATTATTCAGGCAGTCTACCTCAGCACTGTGTTCACAGAACATTTTAAGTCAGTTTTCTTTCTAATTAAGTAAACCAGAGGTATATCACTGAACCTTTTTTTACCTTCCTGGGATTGAAGCATAGAACATAATGTGAGAGACTGAGTTGCTTGCTAATCAGTCAAGATAATGAGGGAGCATTATCTAGTAAGCAGGGAGGGAGGAATAAGGAAGAGGTTCAGAATTTCATTGGAGAGGTTCAGAACCTCATTGAAAATAAAAACATGTTTAGCGGGTACAGGCTTGAGAGAATTTCTGTTAGGGCTGGCAGTGAAGAAGTTTTACATTCTGTGCTTGGGAATGTTTGAAAAGTTCACTGTTTACATTTGTTACCCTAAGCTGTTTTACACTCACTAAGCACCCTTTTCTGATGTACAGCAAAACACAGAATAGTTATGGACTTAAATTGGAAGACTAACTGCAAATTATAATTTAAACTGAATCATTACTCTAGGGTGTAATTTTTACTTGCTTACTGTAGTTCTTCCAACAAAGTATGTGATCTGGATGGTGTTCAGCCCTCATTTATCACTTTTGCATACCCCTTTTACAGCTGGATTTTCAAATCTGGTTTTAAAGTTCATTTAACATGCCTTCCAGAAAGTAAATATGTCAGTAAATTTTGGTTTATTTTACATAGTCATTCTTAAGATAGTTTAACTTAGTGCGAACCTATACTGCACTCAAAAATTTAGTCTGAGTTGGGCAAGACCAGTTTCATTTCAGATTACAGAGAGTGATTCTGAAACACCTGGAGCCAAGATTTATATCCTTACCTAAATTCTGAAAGCACTGTGGTTTTATGGCTCTTTAGAGGAAAGGCAGGAACTGCATTAACACTTGTTAGTGCAACAGTTAATGCAATGCTGACTAGAACTTCAAAACCTGAAATATTAAGGTCAAAATGTTTTTAAAAACAAGAGGGGCAATAAGTTTAAATATTTGATCTCTTTCATGATTGAAATGACTTTTCTTCTATTCTTTTGGAAAAAAAAATCAGTAAAGTTTTAAGTCATCTGAGGAACATTGCAGTAATTTGAACAGGACTTTTTTCTTTTTGTGTTGGCTTGGCCATCCAAAATAGACCTCAGGTTCTCCTGGAAGTTATTTCAGTGGAAGAAGAATGTGCAGGCTTTAAATCCTCACAGTTTATATACACCACTCAGAGACTTGGAAAACCGATTTATCTCTCAAATAATTAAAATGTCATTTTTAGTGAAAGTTACCTTTTGCTTAGCTTTTGTGCATGTGTGCGTGTAGCAGAGAGATTCTGTCCCAGTATGTTGGAAATCTAGGCTTCAAGCTGCAAGGATTTTGTGAAAGTTATTTGCTTTTTTTTTTTTTTTTTGAGTGCTTTTGTATACCAATGATATCTCAATTGGAAAATTTGTGTCTGCATAAACCTGTACTGACGTTCTGATGTTTAAATCATTCTTCAGAGATGACAAAAATTACACTGTGTGTGGCCTCAGGCCCGGTAATCTACACTGTATAATTCCCTTGCTTAAAGTAGATAGTGAATAGACACTAGTTCTAGGAAACTCTGGCAAGTTTCACCACTCTAGACTGTTCTTCAAGCTTTAAAATAGTACAATAATGCCAACTTTTTCTTTCTTTAGTAAATTTCAATCAGCTGGAATTGTCATTTATCACTGACAGCACTCCATTCAGTATAGTTTCACTTGAGTTAGGGTGATAAATCACACTACGCAATTTCTCTTAAGAGTATAAAACCATTCCAGCACTACATCTGTTAAGAATATAATGCTAGTCTGTCCAAACAGCAGAATATTGAGGATTTTATTCTAACAACTCTATTTAGTGGTGTCCATTGTTGTGTTTGGTTATATTTTACTGGGGAAGATTAGTTGCTGCTGCCTGAATGAGAAACAAATACATTGGATAATTTCTTCTGTTTGAGCTATTTTGTCTATGAAATGGAATTTTGATATATATTTAGAACATTCAGGAACTTGAAAGCAACAAGTGTTTCCCAGCATTTCTACAGCTCTATGAAATGTCTTGCATGTGATAATGAAGGTAGTCAATTATGGTTTCACAAAAGGAGCAAGCAAGTTCTAATAGACTATCAGCAAAAAACATTTTTTGTAATTTTTCTTGAAAATGGGTAAAACTTTTTCTGATAAAATATCACTAACATTTAATTAAAATGATGTATTATCATTTATTTTTGTAATGACATTGTAGTGCATTATTCCTGTTTGCCTTCCTAAATATGTTTTAGAGAAAACCAAATTTCTTCAAGTATTGGAGCAAACCAACAAAATTTGACAAATCGATCTCTAAATAGGCCATGCTCTCATCTTTTCTGCTCTTTAGATCCTCAGCTCTGACACATACATACTGTTGTTTACCCTCTGTGTGTATTTTTCTTCAGTTAGACTCATTTATATATATTAAATACAGGTCTTAGTCTTTGCAGCTGACGTAAATCAGCTCTGCTTCTGGCTTAAAGAACTGATATGCATTTTAAGCCTTATTTTCACTTTTTCATTATTTTTGATTTTAAGCTTTATTTTGTTTACTTCAAATATTTTTAAATGCTTTTTGTTCCATGTAAGTCTTTGGGTACTGTTATTAAAACAGTCTTTGCTCATTTTTACCCCACTTCAGAGCATAGATTCAAAACCTATTGAAAAACTTAATTTCATTATTGTCCGGAGAAGTATGAACCTTCTTTTTTGTTTCTGTTTTTCTCACAAACCCGGTTTTGTTCTTTTGTTTTGTATAAATATTTAATTCATTTTGTGCTTAGTTCAAGTTTTTAATATTGACTTTTGCCCTTGTAAGTTAACCTAGAACTGGGACATGTAGGATGACTATAGATGCACTGGGCAGGCAGACTAGCAAAAAATTAAATGTGAATCTGTTTCAGAAAGTACATTACGGTAAAAAAAAAAGTCTTGTGGCTGGGGGAGAAGTGTGTTTTAATGTAAGGCTATGTCTTTCTCACGTCTTTCTCTTGCACTGTAAAACTAGATCTCTGAGGTGAAGCTGTTGGTAATGTGTTCCACACAGTGAATCTTTTACTTTTGATTAGTTCTGATCTGGTCCCATAGATAGTTTCTTGGATGTTTTAGCTGCCACTCCCTAGAGCACACTACAAACTGTGGGTGTTCTGTGAGTTTGTGTACAAACTGAAGCATAGGAAATGCAGACAATAGGGAGATTTGCTTCTGCAAATCATGCCTGATTAAAATGCTAGGAGTAAGGAACCTTAGAAGACCGAAATTCGTAGTGTGGAGATTGAATAATATTAGATGAAGAGAGAACACTTGTGTTTAAGATGAAAAAGGAGGTAGAAGAGATGGAACAAAATATAGTCTTATGAGAATATTTTCTGTGTGGTTTTATGAATGAATGTGGTTTTATGAATGTGGTTTTCAAGTTCTTGACTTGACTACTTATAAAGAATAAATGAATTTTCAGAATGCATCAACAGTTTTACAGGCCTTAAAGAAAACCAGGGAGATCAGTTTAGGCTTGACCTGAAGTGTTACAATCTTCTGCAGGCTGGGAAAAAGTTATCTGTAGCTTGTGTAAATCTTAACATTATTGCTGAACTCATGTATTTCTCCAACAAATAGGATATTGGCTTAAGAATATTGAAATTGGTAGGTATTGACAAGGTTTAGCAAATTTTCATTTTCTGTAGAGCCCTGTTTTGATTAAACCTTAAAAGGCTTTCTTTAAAGAGAAGTTGGGTCTTTTATGACTATTGAAGTAATGAAATTAGCAAGGAAATATTCTCATGAACCCTATGAGAAAAATGATGGGTATGCTCTTCTGAGCTTAATACACATAAAATTTCTTTAGTGAGTGTGGGCTTCTGGTAAGTTATCTTTTGAGTCACTTATTGTTTTGGCTTTAGGATAAATGCCTTGTTACATGAGAAACATAGGACCTCCAGAATCAGTTTGGAGTTGTACCTATTTTATGCTGACCTTTAAAGGCGCTCATAAGGTATCTGTTATTTCTAAGTGCAAAACTGAGACTGCTCTCAGCCAGAATTAATAATGCTATTTTACCATAGGAAAGCTCAAATATTGCTTTCTCTGTCCCACCTCTATTACATTGTAATGTTCTTACTTACCCACAATGTAGTGTGCACAGATGATCAAATTGTGTATGTGAATGTGGCACAAGAAATAGTTCAAACTGAATGAAATACATTCTTTATCTGTTGTGGAATAAATAAGCGATTCATCATTGTTAGTAAGTTCTTTAAGGAATTAAGTCTGGAAGAAGCAATATAATTTAAAAGTTTCAGCAATATTGGGAGGGAGAGGGGAAACATATCTTAGAAGACATTTTCTGTGGTTGATTGCTTAAGACTTTTTATATCATTGTGCCTTGTGTTTCTGCCACACTCTGTGGGTGGACAGTGGGACTTTTTTTTTTTTTAATTATAAATACCAGTGTAATTAAATGTTATTTTCACATATGTATTTGATCATATAGTGTGTGCCCTATATGGATGGGGCAATCAAGAATGATGAACAAGCCCTCTTATGTAGGAAAATAGATTGTATAATTAAACCATACCTCTTTTAACAGGTAACCTGAATCAGTTTCATGGCAACATTTGGATATATTTTCACCTACTCAAATAATTCATAATCTTTTTTTCTTTTCTCTCTCTTTTTTTTTTTTTTTTTCTTTTTGCTCTGGAAATTTGTATTTTAGCTGATGTTTGCTTGGTTAAATAGCTGAATAGCAATTAGAAAATGAGTGGTTTGAATAATTTTCTTATTCTAGATCTACCCCCCGTCCCAAGCTTCCAGATATTTAAATTTAGGCAATTGGCTTGTGAACAACTTAAAGCTATAGAAGGCTCATATCTTAAAGAACCAAATTTTGTTAGGTTATAAACAAAACTAAAACCTTCAGTGATCTGAGGTTCAGTAACAGGTGCAGAAAAATTGCTACAGAGGAATGACTAAATCTGCATTGGCATTCTGCAAGCAAAAATAAGCTGAATTTCTGAATAATTTTCTTGTACTTCATCAAAATAAGTTCACTTTTATCTAGTTTGTTTTATATGAATTTTCCTTGGCTACTCACTGATTTAACATTCCAGAGGTAGTTGAGAATTTGCCAAATATGTGACAAAAATTAACATAAACACAGTTTTTCTTACAACTGTTAATTCAATAACAGTTCACTTGTAACTTTTCACAGTTATTACACTGCAGTAATAAGGTACGCATTCTTGGGAAGACAACCAGAATGTCGTCTGTCTCTGCAAGCTCTCTAACTGCCAGAGAGGAACTTCTTTTTTTTTTTTTTTTTTTTTTGGTTTTGTAGTTGTGCCCCAGTCAATTTCCTCTGGATTACTTTATGCATCATCACCTTGTGTATTATGAAAGAGAAAAATGCATCTAGGTAATCTAGGTACTTATCATCTGAGGAGTGTTTTGATCTATGATCCTCACAAAGACGTCTTACTGTGGGTAAAACACCAAAGTTCCAAAGGAGTTGTTATTTTTCATAACAGTTTCCTATAATATGCTTATTTCAGGGAGCAGGTGAAAGGAAGGAAGGAGTAACTGGGTTGAAGGAGAAAAGGCATGGGAACATCTTAAACTGGATTTGTTGACTGTAGCCAAGATAATGTATCATGTAACTATGCTTTCATACAGATGTTTGGATTCCTTTGTATTCCTTTGAAGGAGGAGCTGATCAAGTGCTTAAGAGGTTCTCTAGCACCTCTAAACTTTTTAGAGATGGAAATATAATTTTTTGGATTGTGTTGTCCCACACAATTCTGGTCAGATCTCAACAGTACAAAGGAAATCCATTGTTGTTATAGTTTGTCTTAATATTTTTACATATATATCAAAAAATAACTGCACAAAAGCAATAACTTCTACATATAACCCAAAAGATAAGCATTTTGGAGAACAGCCTGAATGATAATTTTTTGTCTTTTTCTGTAAGAATAGCTTGAAAACAAAAGCATAAATGCATCACCCCTGGCCAAAATATTCTTGTTCAGGAAGAGTGTTTTGTTTGGAATTAATTTTCTTGCTACAACTGTGTTCTTGGACCTCAAGTGCATACCAGGTACTTTCCTGAACTGGGACCCCTGTCAACACATACATGGAGGAAAAGAGGTAAGATTATAAAGAGGGTTTTAAATAACATATAGAAAAGAAGGGTGGGAAGAGATGCGGGGGAAAGATTGCTTATGAAAAGTAATTGTATGGAAGATGCTTGCAAGCATTATGTATGTATTTTCTATTATTTATCTTGGCCAATGTTTGCCAAGAGATTACTTGAGTCAAGTTAATTTCACCTGGTTTACTTAAAAAAACAAAAACAAAACAAAACAGTTTTATTCACTTTATCTGTATTCAAATGGCATAAAATCAATTAAAATGTGTATGCTGTGATTTGTAGAGAGCATGCCTTGTTAGTCTACTTTCTCTGAACCATTTCATGTGTTCTTTTTAACTCATTTTTTTTTAGTTGTCTTTTGAACACATGCTCACCTGCTTCAAGGAATCCAAAGATACTAATAAAACACCCCTAAATATGTAACAGATGCAGAAGGGAATATAAGTGGAAACAGTTGAATAAGGGAAGTGGAACCAGGGCTGTCATCAAGCTCTTCACAGTCACTAGATTTTTTTTTTCACCTGCTCATGCAGTGCTTGCCCAGGACCTGTTGGCAGTGACTATGTATTTCATATCTCACCATTTTTTTCCCTCCACCTCACAGGCTTTTTTGAGAGTTTGTGGCTATATTAGAGTCATCTTTAAACCCTGCTAAATGTGCTAAACAATGTAGAGTGGTTGCCATTAAAAAGACGAGTTTATGTGCTGCCAATATAACTAGGGCCTCCTTCTAAAGTGTAGTGTGTTTCATTTATTTATTTATTTATTATTGGAGGCTCTCTAGAATCATTCTGGCTTGTTAGAAGCTGGTGTATAAGTGTGCATCTGAGCTCCATGAGGAGAGCATTGAAGGGCTAAGTAGAAGTTTAGTGGTTTCTTTTCCTATATAAACAAAACATATTTGATGAAGAAGGGAAAACGCCATTTGGTAAAAGTATTTTATGCAGTGTTTCAAATTTGAGGTACGATACACCAAAGCATACAAGACCTTTTGGACATATCATGATCCTATGTGTAAGCATAAATACCCTTTCTTTTGCTTTCCTTTGAAAATGTTTCCCGCAAGCAATTGACTCTTGCTTATCTCTGACACATTATCTCTGCGAGTTGTATTTTCAGAGATTTTCTAGCTATATGAGGAAAATTCTGGGCAAGATGACTTTAAATAGGGTGCAGACAAGTTTTGACGTGGGTACAAAAACAAGGACTCTAGAAATCATAATTTCATGTATGATAAAATCCTTCCAGGAGTGTTCTCAGATCCCAGTTAACACACGTTAATGCATTTTATGGATACAGAAATAGTAATAATAAAAAAGGTAGATGTTTTCAAAACAAGCTTTACAACCTAAAAAGTGATTGAAAATGATAGAGATCACAACAAAGAATGTAACTGATTTTTATCTCCATTTGTTGGTTGTAATAATGTGATGAGCAGTAAACTGCTAGGAGGACCATCTCTGTGGCACACCAGTGTGATTCTAAAATTATTTGATTTGTGCTTTCCAGTACAATGCTGAATACTGAAATAATTTATGCAGGTATATTTTTAGAAGCTTTTTCAAGGACATGATCTACTGTCCCAATCATAAATCTAGAGGACATGTCCACTGTTCTCTAGAAGAGTACAGAGAGAAAAACTACCTTGGTCTCCTTCCCTATTTTCTGTTTCCTTCCCTTATCCATGTGAAATGAAATACAGCTCTTTGGTATTTTTTTTTTCCTAAATTAAATTATAGTTTTTCTGCAGCATTTTGTAGTTTGTGGTATAAATTGATCTGTCTGTACTCAGTACTACTGTTTTGACTGTTTTGTTTTCTTTCCAAAATTGATCTAAAGGGTTGTCTGTTTTCTCTTCTATGAGACCTCTTGAAACCACACATCTTTCTTGTATAGAGACAGAGCAAGACAGTAGTGAAAGTCAGTTTGGTGGTGGCTTGTGAAACTGCTGTTCTTGCTGCACTGTGCACTTATTTTTCGTGTGCTGAATACATATCTTTAAAGGATAGGTCTGCTATAGAAACCTGTTTCTCTATGTGCACAGACAATAACAGTATTGTACATACAGGCAAATTGAAAGTAGAACTTTTACTCTACATTGTCTGTAGGCTCAGCAATTCTATACAGTTCCAAAGCTTTAAATTTACATAGAAATAACCATGCATTAAAACATATGTAACCAAATGCTGACCTCAGCTATATCACTGTAAATCTAGACAGTAACCTATCCTCTGGATTTATGCTAGTGTTGTTAAAATAAAAGGAGTGATTTATTAGTGGTGAACGGGTTTTTTGTGGTCATGTTAGTCTTGTGCACATGTATAAGGTTGTTTAAGTACCAGTACTCACCAGTTTAACTTTTATTATGTGTAATGATATCTGTGGCAGGTCATATTTTGCAGTAAGTGAAGGGTATCTAAGAGTATATTAATTAAAGGTTATGTCACTTGAGGAAATGGTTTGTTGGGTTTTCTTTAAAGTCTCAAGGCTCTTGTACAGTTCTTAATTCAACTGAGTTCTTTTTGTTACCCTTTTGTTTCATACATATGTCACTATTTCATAAGACTATCCTTGGCTCAAAGGAAGAGCATTAGCAAGATAGTGAGCATGTTTGTAATTTTTTTTCAGTGATAGAGATGTGCAGATGTTCACTTCAATCCATTTTCTGACCACCTGCAGAAGTTATAACCCACTTTCATCAGAGAGGGGGAGAAAGGGGAAAGACTTTGTTTTTGGGGTGGTGATCATGGTTCAGAATTAAAGCTGCTGTTCGACCTATTCTTGTCTTTCCATTCCCAGCTCTTGATGGCGTTTCAAGTTGCACTAAAAAGAAGATGGATAAATAGATAAGTATGTATGCACTAAAAGAATAGTCACTTCATTTTTTATAAACTTTAATCTTGGCTAGACAATTTTTAATATGTCTTGAGCATAAAATATTGTAATCTTCCCATCTGTGTTTATTCACCATCTAAACAAAATAATATTGTTACTTAAATTAAAATTACTAGAGAATATACTTAATTATTACATTAATGAATGCTTTGAGTAATTTAAACATTCTGTAATGTGCAAAAAATGACAGATTCATGGGGAAAAAGAGTAAAATTAGTATGACTTAGAAGTCACATATACTACAGGAATGATTGTTCTTGTGAGGCTTGATACTGTGCCACTTAAGTCAGTGCCAATGCTGTCTTGTGCAATAATTGCTGACTGAATAAACCATTCATTTTCTCTTGAAATTGTGATTATTTAAGCACTGCAGTCATTTACTGTTAGGAGTATGTAAAGGCTCAAGCTGTAATTATGGAACTGAGCACAACAAAATTGTAAATTTTAGGAGGAAAGCTTTAAAAATAAATCCTTTGAAGAATATCCCTGATCTCTGCAGACTAAGAAATTTTCAGTATCCAATAGTATACCATTGGAGCAATTGTGTACTATTGTGCCACTTCATAAGCTGTGCTAAAAATGTAGTTTTCCTGAGATGCAAAGTGAAGACCCTAAAGGAGCACAGAAATATTTAGCTTTCTTGATGTCTACAGCTTTTCAGAATACATTCTGTTTTTACTGACCTGAAGGTGGTTATTCGCATCTTAATACACATATTTACAACTTGTGAGTCCTGCAGAATCTGTGAGAAATTATACAAGTATGCTGTGAGGAAAATGGGCACAAAATCTCCTGAAGGTGGATGTTTAAATAATACACAGAAATTGTAAATTAATATCAATTCTCTATTGAACAGATTGTAGAACCATGGTCTTTACAGCCAAGCAAAGTTGACAGCTCCAAAATATTCAAGTTATTTTTGATGTCTAGCTCTAAGGCAATAAAAATAGATCTTCAGATTTTTATATATGAAGACTGGGGCTTTAGCATCATAATGGCAATCAGGAGGGTGTTGCATATTTGCAATTCTGCCCTTTTCAGTGCTGCACATATGTCTCTGCGGCTTTGAGACCACAGAGACTGCATACCTGAAGCCTTTGTTCACCCAGGCTCTGAGCAGCCTACCTCAATGCTGAGTGCAGGCATGGCAGGCAGTGCTCATCTTGCAGGGTGGCTTCACAATCTCCTGTCTCTGTTCTTCATGGCACAGCAACCAAATTCTATTCTGAGTTAAAGGAAAGCATTAAAGATGTCCTGAAGTAGTTTTCAAAGTAGGAAGAAGACAAACCCATCACAACAGGTGATGTTATGCTTGCTTGGATGCCCTTCTTTAGAAGAAGGGCAATGCAATAACCTAAATAGAACTTTTTTTTTTTTTAATTATTTTTTTAAGAGTAGATTTCTTCCACAGCAAACCCACTCTGTTGTTGTCTCTGACTGATTGAATGGTGAATAGAAAAAAAAGAATAGCATCAGGGTAGAAAAGTATTTTTATTTGAAACATTTTTGTCAAAACTGTGAGGTATGCTTTTTTTGTTGTTCTATTTTGTTCCTTCCAAAATAGGCAAGAAGAAACAAGATGATTTTGAAGGCCTTCTACTCTTCATCTTGCATCATAGTATAGTATCAGATTTCCACGTTATACTTTGACAAAAAATAGTAGAAAATAAAAATAGGTGCATGAAGCATCTTACCTGTTTTTTAAAATTAGATATTTTTTCTTGCAGGCAACTGCAGTGGAGTGTAATTCCTGGGAAGAACATATTCAGTTCGTATTCTCTAAAGCTAAGCGGTCTGATTGATAGACTTGAGAGAGTCTTGCAGAGAACAGCAGAGGCCTTAGAGAGGTATACTATAAATGATTAATTATTTAGGGCCCAATTGACTTTGCTATATGTGTTCAAGTTTATTCAGTTATTCTGGTAACCATGAGAGACTAGGAAGTATTGCAGCAAGAGACTTCAAGTATCGTCTCAAAACATTTCTTTGATTGGTTCTAATTCTATACAGTCAAACTCACATAGGGTAGAGCAGTCTAAGTTGGAGCAGAAAAACGTAGTTTCTGCTGTTCAAATATAAAATTAAGGACAATGTACTGAACAATATAGAACTATTAAGAATTGACAGTGAAGTCAGTTTTGGTGAATTTGCCCTGTTCTAGTTTTCCAGGGTGCTGATTTTCTTGTAGTGCCTGGCACCTCCAAATGAAAGCACCTGGAATAAAAAGTGAGAGACAAGTCTACTCATATCAGAAAAAGAGGGATAACACACTCCTTCCTTCCATGTCATGTACCTATTTTTAAAAAACTGAAACCGTGACAAAAATATTACCACAAGTCTGTTCTATAATTGCATCATTAAAATTTGGAATAGACTCAAAATGTTATTTTGTGATAATGCAATAAGAAAATATCATGTGGCAACATGAATGAGGGTAATTAGTTTGATGTTGGTCATAGGGTAAAGCTTCAAACTTTAACTTTTGTAGATTCATTTATTCCTTTAATTTATATAGTAAAAGTTAAATTAGCTCAACACAGCATGTTGCAAATGCGTGTGGTACCTCAGTCTGTCCACGATGTGTTTATTAGAATTATTTAACGGGCATGTATCCAATACATGTTATATCATGCCCAGGAAACAGCAGTGTCTAACTCTTTGCCAAACTTACCAATATTGTGCCAAGTTGTGTGTTTGAAGTGGAAACGTTTTACTGAAGATTTATTTACATACACTACTAGAACTTGTTATATGTTGGTCAGGACAGATTCTGATGAAATACAGAGGTAGCTGGCATATTAAAGAGCAGAATATATATTTGATATTAAACTTGTTGCACTTATTGTGTATGCATACATTCTTCTGTACACATATTTGAAAATAATTATTTCAATGTTTGTTATTACTTATTAAAATTTAATATACAGGTGTTACCAGAGTTTTATACACTTTTACCTGGCTTTATTCTATTTCTGTTTGAAACTCCACAAATGTCTATTTCCCTTTCTCTTTCTTATTTTGCACCAAAAAAGTATGCTGTTATTAATATGAACCTATCCTGGCCAGCAGTACCTTCCCTGGATAGGTCTCTGAGAAAACAAGTTAGGCTCTTTAGATGCTGAAGAGTATCAGGCATATTCATTGAATGATATTTATTTACTTGAAATAAAATATGCATAACTTTCTTACTAATTTTGATGTTGTTTTCCATGACTGGAACTGCAGCAGGTGGAAATGAGGGTTTCTGAAATGTGCCAAGAACGTGGTTGTGGTGCTGCTGTATATGAAGAGGAGCTGTATCTCCTAGGAATGGTTTGGATCATGGTGATAGCTAGTAAGAGCCTGAGGAGGCAGGAAGGAAGAAGCCCAGGATGGGTAGGAACTAATTCACATCCTTAGATTAGCAAAACCTTAGAATTCTCTCCTATAATTGTAAACATGTAAACATCTTTGTACCTTCTGCTTGTAAAAACTTTAATATAGTACATGTATGTAGAAGCACTCTGTTTTAAAGCACGTTGACACTTCTATCTTAAGAGATAATGTGAGGCTGTGCAGATTTCATACCCTATGTGAAAAAATTATAAATTTGTAGGATGAGAACATAGCATAAGATGTATTTTTTTTACATAACTGCTTCATCCTCATGCAATCTCCAGCACAACCTAGGCACTATGAAAGAAGTGAATGCTTTGAAGTTGCCAATCCAACTAGCCACTTGTGGATGGAATATTGTTTATTTTTTATTTATATAAAATGGAATATGTTATACAAATGTGCTTATTTTTTTTTTTTTTTTTTAAAAACACATATGTTATAAACATACTCCAATATATATATGGAATATGTTTATTTTTTATTTGTTTGTTTGTATATGACTGCGGCAAAACATAACTGCTTTTTGTGATTGGAAGTTGAACTCCCTTTCCAGGTATGTGGTTCTATGTGTCATAAGGATGAGTGTAATTTTATTTTTATGTTCAACTTTGACTGTAAGAGCCTTGACAGCTTTCAGACAAAATACAATGAATAAAAAAAAAAAGATTAATTCTGAAGTCTGCCATCATGAAGTAGACAATTTTATTAAAACTTCAAGGTCTCTTAACCTTGATAACTCTCATAATGTCTCTACAAGTCTATTTTATAAAATACTGCATCATAACAGTTAAGTATTAATGCTACATATGTGCGTTCTCAGATTACCAACATATGGATTCTCTTTGTTTTTCCAATGATAACTGGCATGTCTTGAGTAGAAACAATGGTTGTTCGTCTCTCTAGGTAGTTCATCTTAAGTGAGGAAGTTCTCATCATTTACTGAAGTTTTCTCTCAAGTAAAATGCATTCCATCTTCTTGTTAGTGTTGTTGCTCCTTTTTGCCCACTACTCTGCCCCAGAAATGATGGGCAAGGGTTTGTTTCTGCTTTGGGGGGAAAACCAATTCCAAAATGACCTCTTTTGTGTCATTCAGGATCTTAACATTTAAGTCTTTCTCCTGCTGACAAGAAATGTTGCCTGAAGAAAATATTGTATGGTCTTCAGCACCTCAAGACTTCCATGGTATTTGTGGGCAACTGTAGCATGCACCAAGATGTATTCCTACTTTGTGGCCTGTGAAGGTGTGATAGAGAGGGAGGTGGAAAGATTATTTAAGGGGATTAGACTGAAGACAGAGGTCCAGGTGATTGTGAGGAAGGCTTAATGACACATTTTTTAAATATATCAAATTGACAGGTCATAAAAAGAAGGGGCATTGGAGCACATTTGCAAAACTTCAGATTTAAGATCTCACCTCTAGTTTAGTTGCAGTTACAGTTCATGTTGCAAAGGTTTGTATCCTGTGTTGTAGTATTTTGCCTTTAAATTTTGGTGGATTGTTCCTTCAACATTATCAATCTCAACAGAATGAAATTCAGGTAGACAGAAAATTATATGCATTCTTATCCTTTTAGTGAGTCTGGCTGATATAACCCTAATTGTAAAAGGTTATGCATCAGCCCTGAGTAAAAAATACTACCCTGTGATTGTTACAGGCCATAGTGGAGATGCACTCTATTTTTTAACCCATAAAGGGTGATGGAGAACTTCTTACACAGGTGCTTCCTTCATATTCACTGAAGAGTTGGTCCCATTCCCAGGCTGGCTGTGAATTCTATTGAGTGACAGCTCCTCTGAGGGCAAGAAACATTATACAGGTGTTACTATGGACCTTATGGAGCCATCTAACATCTAAAGGTTAAATTGTAGGGGAGAGGATGTGGTTGAAAGAGGTTGTAGAAAATGAGAATGTCCAATGAGTCAGTCACTGATGTGCATACCATTTTCTTTGTCTCTCAAGTTACTGATTTCAGGCAAGCTATGCTTAAAGCTGCAAATTGAGTGCAGTATCTAACTCATCCTCTGCATTTTATATGAAAAAGAGTTCAAGTTAAAATGTACTATCAAATTAAAAGCAAAACAACCTCTCTGCCTGCCCACCAACACCTATTTTCAACAGGGAGAAGCATCATACCAAAAGAAAAGGAAATTTTGTTTTGAAATGCTGTTTGATCCAGCAGAAGAAAATGTACAATCAATGCAAAATTCATGCTTTCCACAAGATGGCAATATAGGTGCATTTTTTAAAACTTTTGTGCTTTAAAATAAACAAACAAGCAAAAAAACCAACAACATGGTGTTGTGATAACAGCCATTTACAACTAAGATAATTACTGAGTAGGTGTTGTATTATTGCAGTTAGTCTAATCCCGAGGGATAAAGAATTTTAGTAACTACCATTAATACATTTTTTTAATTGTTTATTTAAAATATATGTAACTACTTTCTTGCCTTTAGTTTGTAGTTAAAAGCCATAAGCACTCTGAGCAATGTGATGGCAATTTATATGCTATATAATGAAGGAACAACTATAATGAAGATGATTAGAAACCTTTGTATATTTTAGCCTAAAGGTAAAACTGGGGCTAACGTATGTCATCAAAGCATATGTAGTAGATGCTTCTGTAAGGAAAAAAAAAAACAAACATCTTGGTTTTCTGGAGAAGAGAATGTGATACCGACGAACAAAATGCCCCATACCCACAGTATTATCATTGTTTTATTTGCCCAATGTTTTTCTCAAGATAAAACTGATTGTGCAATTTTTGTTTGTTTCCTTAGAAGTTAGTTGAGGGTTTTAACTAATGCTTCTGCTCAATTTGACAAGGTGCCTATTATGTGTTCATACTAGTATGAATATTGCTGTAATGTGCTTAATTCATCAGGACTGATTGGTCTTAGGCCTGTTGGGGAGTGGAATTCATGTGCACCATAAATACAGTTTCCGATTTTTAAAACTTCTTAATCATGGAGGTACTGTACAAATCTCATCAGGAAGTGCTAGCAAGTCTGTACTTGATATAGCAATCTGGCTTGGAGAACAGCAAAATCATAAAACTGTTTTGACAAAAAAATATATATATTTTTTATTTTCCTTTTTTTTTTTTTTTTTTTTTTTTTTTTGGTATATGATGTTTTAGAGGCTGCCCAGTAGATGTCTCTTGAGAGCTTCACATTTCGTACAGGAGCAACTGCTGCATCTGCAAAGGCCTGGAAAACGTAGCTGGGAGGGTTTCTGAAGATCGCTGTTAGCACTGCTTTCCAGAAAAAGCTGGATAGAATATCTGAGAGATTCTTTGATCTAGGAGTTCGCAAGAAGGGCTTTCACAGTGCAGATATGTGTTATTTTTAACAGAGTTGAGAGGCATCCAAATGCTGTATTTTTTCAGGCCTGTATGTTAGACTGCTTTTTTAGACTGTTGATTAGGAAAAAGTAGAAATATTTGTTTTAATGCAAAAATTAATCTACCCTACACTTCTAGTGCAACACTGCATTTTTATCTTTTTCTGAATCTTAGGACTTTGAAAATAACATATAAACAGTGAAGAAGTTGTTTGTATTTTTTACAGAATCACAGAAGTGTAGGGGTTGGAAGGGACCTTGAAAGATCATCGGGTCCAACCCCTCTGCCAAAGCAGGTTCCTCAGAGCAGGCTGCCCAGGTAGGCGTCCAGACAGGCCTTGAATATCTCCAGAGAAAGAGACTCCACAGCCTCCCTAGGCAGCCTGTTCCAATGCTCTGTCACCCTCACCACGAAGAAGTTCTTTCGCATGTCAGTGCAGAACTTCCTGTGCTCTAACTTGCAGCCATTGCCCCTTGTCCTATCCCCACAAAGCACTGAGAAGAGGTTGGCTACGTCCTTCTGTCCCCGACCCCTCAGATATTTATATACACTGAGGAGATCCCCTCTAAGTTTTCTCTTCTCCAGGCTGAACAGACCCAGGTCTCTCAGCCTTTCTTCATAGGGAAGATGCTCCAGGCCCCGTATCATATTTGAGGCCCTCCGCTGGACTCTTTCCAGGAGATCCCTGTCTTTCTGGGGAGCCCAGAACTGGACACAGATTTGACTGTGGAAGAAACATCTATCTGAAATGCAATGGGGATTTTAAATGCAACTGTGCAAAGTCATGAAACAAAGAAGTTACCTGAGGCTACAAGGAAAAAAAAAAAAGGCATTATGGAACCACACTGAACAAGTAAGCAAGTTCAAATACCAGAGAACTGGTATTTGAACTTGGAAGAAGTTTTAAAAGAAAATGAAGGGCTTTGGAAATGCTTGTATGTAGAATGAATATTTAGAAGTGTCGGAAATAAACAATTAAAAAAATTGGATACAATATCATCTTTAGGCACACAAAAGAAATTTTCTAGCTCACTGTCTACATAATAAAACACTACACATTGCATTACAGTTCTGTGGTGAATGCTAATATCAACATGTGATTTGTCTTAGAGCAGGAAAGATAAATGATTCGTCCAGTCAAAAGGATGCTTTATGAGAATATAGGGTTACAAATTGCATGCAGTTGCATAATCCCAGTTCTTTGGAAAATGGTGAGGGAATTTATACTAACTGCAAGCAGACGGGGGAAAAATAGTCATTATCTCATAGCAATGAGACATCTGAGAATTTCTGCCTACTGCATCCAATGATATTTCACTGTAATCTGAAATAAAAATTGTCCATTAATATGTACTCTGAAGGGCTTTTACACACACAGTGCTTGAGACTTTTCAGTTAAGATAAGTGATCTTGTTATTTGCAAAATATTGGTGATTCATTTTCTTGACTTTGATTAAAACATTCGCCCTGCCACCACTCGGAAAAAAGATAAACATACATCTGGAAAAGAAGGAAGGTCAAGCCATGGTCAGTATGCCTTGTCCAAGAATGGCAACAAGAGAATATTGAACCTGTAGTGCATTATTTCTGTAAATTTCAGTTTGTAGAATTATCTATTAACAATCTGAAGTAGAAGTTGTGAGGAATTGATAGAAAATAGATGATTACTACAGAGTGCAACCTAACAGCATGATAGACATTCAAATATGCTCTTACAATGCAATTAATTCACTTTTAAGCTGTGTTCCTTAGCGAGTAGAATGGGAGTGGGAAGCCAGAACGTGCCAACTTAGGCTTCATACAATTTGATTTGTCTCCAGTCATGGGAAAGAGGAAAAAATCTGATGGGAGCTTAAACGAGAAAGAGCCATCTATCATCACCTTGTAAAATTTAATTTTGCTTAACTGTACTGACTACCTTGCCATATTGTAGCAGTGCATGAAAACTATGCTACAATCTTGGAGGAATAACAAGTTTGTTTATCCTTCTCCTTTTGGCTTACCTCTTATCTGGTTGGCACGGCCAAATCTGTACGGGTTTCAGGGAAGTGTTGAGGCTTTTAGTGCTTTACACAGGTATGTAACTGATTAGTGATACAGCTGTTTTGTGTGCTATGTGTTTCAATAAGTATATTGAGTTATGATGGAAAGAACATCTTGCCAGTGGATGGAAGGTAGCCAACCAAAAATATCTGTTTGGCTAATTCCAACAGCTATTCCAAAAGATGTGCTGCAAATATATTCGCAATTTTGATGCCAGTAGGATTTATGTTATGTTACCTTGGTTATTGAATAGTTTCAACACCTTGTTTAATTTTTAAATCAGCTTTTTTTTTTTTTTTTTTTTTTTTTTTTTTTTTTTTTTTTTTTGTCAATACCATGTTCAGGAACCTCCATAGCTGTCTGGTAATTGTTGGAGTGAAAAGTGTTTGGCAATCAGTGAAGTCATGGAAACTTACTGTACAGGTTAACTACTGATGTTTGTTTAGTAGACTTCAGTACCTTGTTGAGGTCTCAGTCACTGCTCTGAGGTATTTACAATCAAAGATACCTAGAGATAACAAACCCACATTGAGTTTACTTGGCTGAAATTTGTTAGCTGAGCCAAAGATGACACATGAGGCGTGACAGATAGCATATACCTTGCATTCCAGTATTAATGAGCCAGTGAAAAACTGTAATAATTCAAATATTTAAATACAAGAAGAACGAAATTGGAATTAGGTCTCTTTATTGGGTCAACAACAGCCTGGTCTCAAAGCTGAATCATAATGTGTCAATAACCTGGCAAGCTCATTGTCAGCCTAGTCTATGCTCAGTTTGCTCTATTTCAAAACATTTTATTTCATCAAGTCAGTGATGAAGTCAGTTTCTTTAATTTGAAGTTTGAAAATGGATAAGGTAGATGGATTGGATAAATCTTGATTTACCTTATTCACTCTTTGTTTGGTCTGGATTTTCACACCTTTTTTACATCAGCTGTGAATTATTTATTTTTTTTTTCTTTTTAGTATTCACATTCATAGTCTACTAGACTACGTTATTGCAAGATTTGGCTAGGTTTACATTTGCTGCTTTGTTTCATTTAGCCCTTTCAATTTTGTTATACAACATTGTATGCTTTTCCATTTGTTCAGATGGCAAAAGCTTCAACAGAAAATAAGAGAGCAGAATTTCAATGGGGAAGCAGTGTGCTGGATAAGGAGAGAAGCAATAATCGTCCTAGCCCTGAGACACAGAGCCCAAAGAACAGGTGTTACTGGGAGCTTTGAAGATGTGAATTTAAAAGCACAAAAGAAAACAACTGAAAAGAACTGGTAAGTAGGAGGAAGAACTATCAGAATAGTTAATAAAAATAGGAAATACAGAAAAATGAAGATAAGGAAGGGTTAGAAAGCCTTTTCAGTAGACAGGCAACTATTGTGCGGTGGGGAAAAAGGTAAAGATAAGAGGCATGTTAAAATTGTTAGAAAGCCAGATGCATTTGTCAATGAGTTTTAGGAACCAAAGAAGGTTTAAAAATAATAATAAAAAGCCGAGGTCCTGAGATATCTTTTCTTTAGAGCACGAGTATATTCTCTGTTTTGAAAAAGATTCTCCTTTAGTGTAGATTACTGGCTCAAAAGGTAACTTTAAATCTCCTATATCATAGTTTCTTTTTGACATGCTTTCTCATGTGAATTAGGAAGTCTGCATGAACAACTCTTCTGAATTAGCCTTCAGCACAGTATAAAGAAGAGCGTAAATGATTATTGATTGATCCAGAACATGAGAGGGCATGCATACATCTTTGCTCAGAACAGGACATCACACTCAGTGAAGATTATTTCTTAGAATAAAATAAAATTAAGTCTGACTTTGGTTTTGAGAGGGAAGAGGGATGATTACTAGTAATTAAATGTATCAGCTAAAAAAATTGTTTGTGAATATTTAAAAATACAGGTGAAGCATTCTGTCTGATAATCACACTTTGTGTTAAATTCAGTAGCCAGTTTTTTAACATTTTATTTACTAAGTCTAACTGTGAGAAGTAGGGTAAAGTTTTGTTCTGCAATTGAGTAAGAAGTTATTTTCCCTCTCTGCCTTAGCCTACCCAACTCTATGTTCAATTTAAATAGAATGAGATTTTGCTTTATATTGTTGTTTAATACATTAATTTAGAATAACACTCCAGAGGTGTCTGTGCATTCCAGACAAAACAAGCTCAGGTGTAAGTTTTATAACCTTGTCATCTTGTGTTTTGATGGACCTGTGGATTATTGTCCTATTCAGTTTCTCATTGGTAAATGTTAGTGGGAAGAACAGGAAAGGCAAATGTCACCTGAGGGAAGAAACACTCCACAGGACTTGGAGGCTGTTTTACAGTAGATCCTGTAATCAATCTGCAATGAAGCTGGCTGGGAGCTGAGGCTGTGTTACCTGTGACCTGAATACTAACTTGTTACTGATGGGAGTCACAGCAGGATATTTGTAACCTGAAGCTAAGTTATCCATTAAATGGATCATGCTACTATGTTGCTACTTCTATTGTCAATGAAATTCTTAGCAACTGCTTATTTAAGGAATTTAAATAAGCAGCTTAAGGAATTGCTCCTCTTAATTTACTTTTGTCTAGTAAAGTAGTTTTGAAGTTGTGAAGACTTGAACAGGGAGCCCTGACAGTCCTGATTTTCAGTGTATCTTTTTACAAGCACCTATCAATGGTAGTGGTATGCTTATAGAAAAATCCTTCAGTGGAGAATTACAGGTATATATATACACATTTACTGGTAGGTTCTTCAAAATTTTGGAGAAAAGATGAATGATTAAAATGGTTCCTGGAGGTCAGCATGCATTTTGATGTAAGGGCACAAATGAGGAAATTCCAGTCAATGATGCCCTGCCTGTGTACAAGTAGCTTCCTCCTCTGTTGCCTTAAGACCTCATAGGGTTCTGTACATAATCTAAACCACTTTTGAGCAGCAGAATGTTGATGACAGCTATCCAGAGCCTTATACAGTTACTGGTACTTTACCAAAAATATTAAGATTTCTGATTTTATGTTTCTGTTGTCCTGTACATCCTGGCATCATTACTGTGCTCAGTGTTTGTGAACTGTTTGGGATGAATCAGATGTGTTATGGTAATATGGACTCACATATCTCACTGGAGTTCCTATAACAATAATAGTGAGTATGAATCAGTGCAGGAGTGGCTCAGAGTTTCGGGGAGCCAAGAGATGATTCATCCTTTGAAATAAAGAGAAGCTGCTAATAAACATTAATAGACATTTTCAGTTTTGTTTGCAGTGTGCCAGCACTTGTTGTACATATTGGGGAAGCAACACAGGGAACTGAGAGAATATCATACCAACGGTTGCGTTGTAAGCCATGACTTAGTAAACGCACATTGAGTTGTCCATGCTGTGAGTATTCACACTCTCTAGTGCTGATACAGTGACAAACTTTACTGTTTTGTAACTGCAGCATCGGACCTTTTTTCCAGTCCTTCTGTTGTTTTATGCTTGAGATTTCCTTAAATTGCTGTATACTACGTGAATTTTCTTAACAGCTGATGTTGAATGTTTAATTTTTAGTATTTAAAGTGTTAAATGACTTGGATAAGAGGAAAACCACTTTAAAGTAGATTCACTGGACTACAGAAGGAATTTGCTGTACAGGGAGTAGCCATATGTGTGCCTCCAACTTGCAGCAGTCTTTGTCTCTCTGCCAACTTGTTTAACTGGGAACTCATGTTCCTTTGCCCGCAGTGGCTGTCAGTGCACAACCCTACTGCACTGAGGTTGTCTTTACAATTTAATGCTGAATCCTACCCAGCTGCTGTCCCAACATGCTTCCAGGTTGTGGAGGATTCACTTGCTTCAGGTGAATAAGTGTGACACTATTTTGCTCAGTTGTCAGACAATGTCTTGTCTTCCCTGCTGGCTTGTCCACTTGTAAGAGAGCTTTTCTTCATTCTTGCAACTGCAGATGATATGTATGTTCTTTTTATCTGATCAAATGAAAGAGGTCAAACAGACTTGAGAGGACTGTGATAAAGAGAAGAGCTTGTGTTAAATTACAGAATTGTGAAAAAGCAATATTGTGAGCCATGGGAGAACTTGTAGAAAAGCTCAGAGGGCTTTCAATTAGAGATGCATAGTATACTGTAAGAGAACCACCACTGTTGTTTTGAGCACATCATGATACACTCCCACTGGTTCCCAAAGTGATACAGAGCTTTCTGCCCTCAGGGATTATGAAACTCCCTACACATTGCTCAAAGTGGAAGCTAGCCTGGTGTGTCACAGACAGTAATCCTTTCCTGGTTTATTTAATGTACATACAATTGCTGTTTTTGCTGGCTGTGCAGTGCCTCTGACCATGGTGACCACTGTTCTTCCTTTGTCCAGCCAAAATAGCTCTGTTGTGTGAACTAGTAAGATACGTTTATTTTAGAAGCAGATGCAGGAAGGAAAGCCCCAAGAATAATCTAACTAGCTTTATGTCCTTAATTTTATTTATTTATTCTACTGTCAGGTGTTTAAATGGTCAAAGACCTACTTCACAAACATTTCCAGAAGAAATGCTTTGTCAACCACTGCACGTCTCCCTTTATTTAATACCCACACGCTCTTTTTGTCTGGGTCATTGTAAAATTAATGTCTTCAGTACATGCTATTAAGCTGTGTTTTTCTTTCTCTCTTTGTCCAAAAGAAAGATAATGCTGTAATTTGCACTGCAATTCATCCTTTTCATTACTGGTTTCTCAGTGACCTTGTACCTGCTTTGAGGTCACCATTCTGGCCAACAACCATCCAACATCTTTGTTTTTTCTGTTTGTTAGAAAGAGAATTCTCCTGAACCACAGTGGAAATACCTTCACATCTGAACTCAGAAGTACAGTTGCGATTTGTCATCACTTTCAATACTCAGATATCTCAAAGGCAACATGTTAAACATTGACTAAATCCCTCCCCTCCAAAAATATACAATTGACATAAAATCTTAAGAGGGCTGTTTGGTTTGTATTGTGTCCATACATTGCTTTCACAGGAAAAAATCCTTTCCAAAAGAGGATCAAATGCTAAGAACCAGTGTTTACTTTCCTTAACTAGGAAATATTGTGTAGATATTTATTTCTGACGAACTACTCACACCCTTCTTTCTTCAGATTTTTGTCTTTTTGTGAACCTGAATTATAAATTGGACTGAGCTGATGCTGAGTGCGTATCACAGAATGGCTGAGATCGGAAGGGACCTCCAGAGATCATCTAGTCCATTGCCCCTGCTCAAGCTGGGTCACCTAGAACACGTTACACAGGATCACATCCAGGCAAGTTTTCAATATCTCCAAAGAAGGAAACTCCACAACCCCTCTGGGTAGCCTGTTCCAGTGCTCTGTCACCTGAACTGTAAAGAAGTGTCCCCTCATACAGCAATGAAACCTCCTGTGGTTCAATTTATACCCATTACCCCTTGTCCTATCACTGAGAAGAGTATCACCCCGTCCACTTTACTTTGTCCCGTCAGGTATTTAGAGGTTGATAAGATCTTAATCTCCCCTTCTCTAGGCTAAACAGGCCCAGCTCATGTAGTCTTTCTTCATAGAACAGATGCTCCAATCCGTTAATCATCTTTGTGGCTTTGTGCTGGAATTTAGAAGTTCTACGTCTCTCTTGTACTGTGGAACACAGAACTTCACACAGTATTCCAGGTGTGGCCTCACTAGAACTGAGTAGAAGGGGAGGATCACTTATCTCGACCTGCTGTTCATACTCCTCTTGATGCAGGCTAGGATCCCATTGGCCTTCTTGGCCACAAGGGCACAATTTGTTCTTATTTGTTCTCATTATTTTTTTATTATTATTATTTTTTTTTTCGGGGGGATGTGTGAGTTATCTTGCTCTAAGCTTTTCTTATCCAGACACTCTTAATGAACTTGGAAGTACTGTGCTGCATGGGAGTTGGTCTATCAATCTATTATTTTTACCCATTCAAAAGTGGATAATCTTTGTCTTCAAATTAATAATCTGCCCATATGAAAGAAGTTAATATGACACTCTATGGGTCATATTAACATATGGGTCTTTGTGATATCTTAAGATATCCCAAAGGAGCTATCTAAAATAGGGATGGAATTAGGAACATATATATATATTGTTTTTTTTTTTTTTTTTAAATAAGTATAAAGTATTGCTTTTTTTGATCAACTACGTGGTTACGGAACTTAACAATCTTTTTATGTTATAGTGTTGCAGAATTTGTTATATCAATAAGGTACATAAGTGGTTACATCCCATCTAACAACTCTTCTGAAAAGAGTGGCATTATTACAATGACATGTGCAATCTTGGTGAATTTCTCTACCATAGGTACAGAGGAATCTTTTTACCTCGTAAGCTCAATTCTTTTGTAGAAATACTGTTTTTCTTTCTCACAATATCCATTTATTCAGTGGATATTGCAAGATATCAAGCATTCAAGGAGATTAACTTGCCTGTCCCTTCAGATTTGGGTACAATCCCTCCCTCCAGGTAGTTCTGGTAAGCATTATATAAATCAGATACTTCCTAAAACTGAATATTACTCAAGAAAACAATGCAAGTTTTCCCCAAGTTGAGATGTCTTTCTCCATACCCTCTTACAAAAGCTGTGTCAAATCTCCTTAATTAGCATTGACGTGATACCAACTGACAATTGTACAGGCTGTTCAGAAACGTTTGTGTTGCAATGTGGTGTTATTTTTCACTGTGGGATGACTAGATTGCTCTGTAGTACTGGACTCCAACATAACACATTAAAGTTTAACCCATTCATGTTCTGGAAGTAATAGGTGTTGTCAGGTAGGAACATCCCTTTCTGGAAATTTTACAGCTTGAATAATTGGATAAACTGTAACCATTTTAGACTTCATGAATAAACATTTCTTAGACAATAGTTAGGAGCTTCTGTATATACAAGAAGGTTCACATTGTTAAGTGTGGAGTGAGAAGAAAAAGGAAAGAAGAACAGAAAAGAGTTGAGAATCCACTTCTCTTTATGCTGAAGATACTTCAAGTTCTTAGTAAGGTAGAGAAATCATTAAAAAATTACAAGATAACTTACTGTTGAGCAAAATATACTAAAAAGTGCTCTCAAACAGATGGAGTTTTTTTAATTATTATTATTATTTTATTTTTTTTCCCCTGCTTTAAGCAGTTGATGAATTCTTTCCAATTAAATGTATGTTTCAGAGTGGGAACATTCCTGTGGCCTTGCAAAAGACAGCCAAACTCAAGGTGATTCATAGTGAAGCTCTCCTTTGTGGGGATCCTGAATTAATCAAAATATTTATGGAGAAAATAACACAGGTATCCAACATCTCAAAAGACAAAAGAGTTTTTTGTTCAAACTTTTTCCATGGTGTAATAAGTTTTCACATTGTGTTTTTTGTTGTTGTTTTAATGTGGAAAATTTAAGTAGGTAAGTCAGTTACTAATTAGTTATTAAAAAGAATAGTTGGCATTGGCAATGTTAGTAATTTGGGAAGTTTGCATCTTTATGCTGTGTTCTGCTGTATCTGATACTAACTGAGAGCTATTTCCCTTTGCACTAAGAGCAGTGTGTGGCCTATCTCTTTGCTGTCCCTCTTTCACACCCAGCTGGGGCATGGCCTACATCTTTGTCCTGATAAAGATTAGTTTATAAAAATAGCAGAAAAAGACAAGAAGAGAAGGCAAAAAAAAAGTTGCTGTAACTGCTTATCTTTTGCTTATACAGATACAAAGAACAAGAGGAATTATTTAGTATGGTCTGCTGAGCCAGTACAACAGGATAAAAAATGTAAAACAAAATTAAGATATGAATATGTGAAAGGAACTGCATGACAAGGATAAAGGGAAAGAAAATTGACTTTGAAATCCTATACTAATGTTCTAATTTTATGATGAATTAATACCCAGCAACAAGAGAAATACAGTCTGTTATGAACTCCAAAATGAAAACTCACTCCAAAGTTTTGTCTAAATCCTACTACCAGTTCATTGACCTTCCCACTCACTACAAAACACATTTTCATTTCTACTTCTTATCTTTTTAAAAAATCATGACTTTTCCAAAAGAAATGGAATTTGTGGCCTCAGATAACAGAGAATAACATTCTTGAAGTTCTTGATGGAAAATTTAAATGAGTTTACAAAGAGTAATATTATAAAGGTCATTGAAACCTATTTTATGCTGAATTTCCCATTCAGTTTGCCCACAGGGATTATGAAACACTCATCCTGAAAAAGTTCCCTTTCCAATTTTCTTTTTTAGTTCACATTTGAGCTTACTTTGAAGAAGACATGATTTTTTTTATAGATAAATAGAGTGCCAAAGCAGTGGAAAAAAGTGAAGTAGTTCTTATTGTTTTCTGAACATGCCTTAAAAATTAAAGATATTTTTAGGAAGGTCAGAATGCCTTTGATGTATTAGGTACTCTGCTGTTGAGAAGCAGCATTAGATTCACTGAAGGCCTGTATGGATAAGTCATGGATAAGGCAGGAAAGGGAAAGTATAAGGAAAACTGCTTGGATATTGTTAGCATGTTTCTTCAGAAAGTTGTGTAATAATCTGAATTTTATTGGTGACCATGGCCTTATTTGAACCTTATTGATACACTTTGAGGGAGGTTGTGAGTGTAAAGCATCTTGGACAGTTGGTGTGGTATTTTTTCCTGGTTCTGTTGATAGTCCTGCACTTGAAGTGTGTGTCTGTTAGCTGGTGAAAAGAATGGTCTTCTATCATTAGGCAATAGAATTGAGCAAGAGATGACATCTTGTCCTCTGATGGAGAAACGAGATGCTTCTTGGAAATGCACCAGAAAGTCAAGAATTTTGATCAAACATGAAAACAAAAGGGCTAAAAGGGCTAAAGAACAGCTTCTTTACAGGAGTTTCGGGATTATTCACTTTTTTTTTTTTTTTTTTTTTTCTTTTTTTTACTAATATATTGAGGAGAGAGATTTTAGATGATCATTTAGATGAGGAGACTGATTTTAGATGGTGCAAATGGCTTTTTGAGGGGCTTATCTCCTGCTTTCTTATAGCAGTGATAAGTGACCACTATCAGAGACAGGATACAGAAGTTTGCAAGTTCCTGTGTATTTGTTGGTTGTGTTTACATAAAGTATACTTTCCCTCTTCATTGCTTTTAGTTTTAATGGAGAAAACAAATCCAAAAAGGCTAAATAAAAAGCCTGTGTGCCAAAGGAGTACTTCATAAAGTACACAGGAGAAGCTTCATGCATTTGAGATGTAACTTTTTTTTTTTTTTTTTTAATTATATTTTTCTTCCTGTAGGCAGTAAAACCAGAAAAGTCTATTTTGTCCTACTTTTAGGGCTTTCATAACATTTTTTATTCCTCTTTTTTTTTTTTTTTTTTGTTTTTTTTTTGTTTTTTTTTTTCTGTTTTGGGAAAAAAACAAGCACTATAAAACAGCTACTGAATGTTCCCATTTATGTCATCTGCCTGACTGTAGCCAGTTCTGGGGTTCAGGCTCTGCCCTGTTTATAATGTCTGATTTTCCCATATATCTAGATTGTCATAGTTTGTTGGATTTGTTTCTTGCAATGTAAATTAATTTTCCTATCTTAATACATTTTGTATATCGAAGTGTTTTAGAGAAAACAAACAGCAACAAACAAAAACAACAACCCAAGATTAGATTAATTACTATACAAAGTATTCCCCAAAGAAATAGCAAGCAAAAGGAAGCCAAGATTATGATGGATAGGGAATGTCAGGCTCTTGTGGCCGTCAATGCAGGAAGTAATTTTCCTCCTGGATCCTTTTTGAATATAAGAACAAAATAAAAATAAAAGTCTGGTGATTGTAGGTATAGTGGATGGGAAATACTGAAAGATCATAGAAGTGTCTGGGCTAGGATGGAGGTATCCCCTTATTAAGACACAGGATATGCTTTTGAATGGGTGAAGAAAGGATGAATGATTTTTTTTCATGTTTATGAATTCATAGCTCCTGATAAATTTTTTTTGGACATTACCATTAGTACACCAGCATCTGAGACAGAATTACATAACTTTTTAACAGTAGATCCTTTCTTAACAGTCAACTGATGTGATTGGCTGACCCTGCCTTTTTGGTTTGAAAAGAATGTTTGTTCACAGGATTGAACAAAATTGGAAAAAAGCAAACATAAAAACAAGCAAACCTCTTCACTTCTCTTTCTGTTACATCAACTACAAAAAGTACCTGTAGAAGCTTTAGGCATTTTAATAATTAATTGGAGGGCTATATAGATTGATTAAAAAGTCCATACAAACACACTGTATATGAAACAATTTTACCTTGCTGAGATAATGAATCAAAACAATTTAATCTCCAGAATTTTACCTTTGATACAGACCAAATACTACATATGTTTATCTTTACATGTGCTATTTTCTGTAGTTAATAGGTGATTTTCAGCACTTATTTACAGTTCAACAAATAGTGTTTTCACTGCTTTCTCAGGGGACTTCTTTAATAAATACGTTTGAGTATTATACATAAGTTCTTTAATCTCTTTATAAATATATTTTTAAAAGGTCTTTTTTGGTTATACAGTTATGAAATATCTTGCTGTTGGATTTTTGACTCAACCGCATGGTTTTTCATGTGGTATTTCACAGTTGATCCTGGCAAATTAAAACTTGTGTCATGTTCAAGAAAAAAAAAAATCAGAACCAAATAAGTTTATTGCTTATCTGGACATCTCATTTTCCTGCTTATTTTCAGCTGCATATTTCCTGCAGCTCACTGACCTTTCCTGAATGTTTTACAAAATTATTTTTTATCTGTAAATATTCTTTTCTTGTTCTGCATTTAAATGAATTTATTTCCAGTTCTTTTTGATAATAAACAGTAAGGGCAAAGCAATAGCTTTCACATTTGATTCAGATTCAAGTAGCTTCCAGAATTAACAGAAATAGAAGTTTGTTGAGATAAACTGTCTGCACATCTGACAAATTTTTCCTTTAAAATGCAAACCAAAAGTTTTTAGAACATGAAATTACAACACTGGAGGGAAAGTCTTCTATTTAGTAGCTGGATATGGGGTTAGGTTAATCTTGTAAGTTATTTCTTAGTGTCTGAGAAAGTGTTCATTGTTTTGCTTGCTTCAACTAATTAAATGCTTGCTAGATGCAATACACAGCACTAGTTTGTGTAAAAAGAACAGGCCAAGTTTAGTTTACTTCAAATGCCCATATGAATTTCGCCAATTGAAACACTACCTCTGTTGAAGAAAATGGTAAAAACCCATAGACTTCTTGAAGGCAGATATTTCATTCTTGGTATCTCCCTCTAAAAACCCATAGACTTCTTGAAGGCAGATATTTCATTCTTGGTATCTCCCTCTTTCAGGCTCTCACCTGTAGATTGTAGTCATGTGTTACTGCACAATCAAACATACAAAATAGAAAATCTGCTTCATTGCTGTGAAAATGGGAACTGTAGTTATGTGTATGATAGTACAAAATGTGATTGCAAAGCCTGGGCTTCCTATAGTTTATTTAATGACACTCTGTTCGGATCACAAACAGGGTTATGGATAGTATAGAGAAAAATTACGAAGTAATCAGTATTCAAGTAAATACAGTGGACTCTGGAGGACAGGATGCAAGCAAACTGAGTAATGAATACTTCATTTCATTAGTGGGTAGAAATTATGTTGCTCAGAATGTAAATGGAAGTTGACAATTTTTGTGTCAAAGGAAACAATGTTTTATTCTAAGTTGAAACATTTAAATTAAAAAGAAGAGATGATTTGTTGAAAGGAAATGTTTTTCAAATGACATTTATAACATTTCATTTCAACATTTTTTTTTTCATAACTTATAAAAAATTTTCCAAGCAAGAATCATGCAAATAATTTTCCAAACATTTTAGTGACAGCATACTGGCATTTTACCCCTAGCAAGCTTGGTGTGAAAGATTTCATTTAGGTATCAATGTTAAAACAAAACAAACAAACAAAAAGATATGTTTACAAAATAGCCTTCAGTCAAGATTAACTTGCTAACTATTGCTAACTATACCAATGTAAATTTTAAGATATTAGAGGTCTTGTGGAAGCTGTGGCGAGTCCTCTGAAAATTAGACCAAGATACTAGCCTTTGGAAAACTTTCCACAGGACTATGAACTCTCCTCCAAATTTTGTCATGGTTCCCATAAAAAGATGGTTTTATTTATTAAATTAATTATTTTCCTCCTTCTAGACTACTTTTCTTAAAAAGGTCTCAACTACATAACCTATTTTCAGCAGAAATCATATTTCTGAGAGCACTAGGTTTTCTTGGTAAGTGTTTTGAGACAGATTTTTGGTTTTGTTGTGGTATTAGTCATGTAAATATTTAGGGTCTATGTCAATACAAGTGGTAAGTGAGAGAAAAATTTGTGTAGTGTTTCTACTGTAACTTTTTGTGTGACTTGGAACTTCAGTTTTATTTATTATAATCTTCTTTATTCACTCTTTGTCTTCTAGTTTGATCTTCAAATCCCTTTGCCAATGCCATACAGAAACTGCTGGGTATTGTTATCATTTGAAGTTTCCTCATCTTTACTATGGCTGGATTGAGAAAGAATTTCAAGATCAAGGTCAGCAAAGCTTCTTGTAGCAGGAAGTCAGGTTTCACATACAATGAGTCTTAATTTTTTACTGTTGCAGATGCTTTTATTTAAGTTTGGGCTACTGATTTTATGTTGTATTATTTCTGCTGAGGGTGACTCTCATGTGGAAATGCCCCAGGAAGTAAGAATTTCACAGGGCAAGTCAAAATCAAGAAGTAAAAAGAGAGAAAAATTATAAAAGTACAGTTTAATTCCTGAAAAATTTCAGCAGCTCTGCAGTGGTGGCTACCCTCTGTAGTTTGGAAATTAAGAATTATTAAAAGTTAATCCAGTAGGCTTTCCTCCTCAGGCTGAGTTGAAAAAGTAGAACATGTAAACCTGGTCACTTATATATAAACATCTTCCTGCATGGTCAGGATATGGTCTTGCAAGTCATCCTCATGCCTCCATGGTCCCATACCAAGGCTGATGGTGTTGCTACCTAGTAGTGTGAACTTGCTCAACCTTCTCAAAGCTGAGTCAGTGATGTATTGCGAGGTACAAAATACCATGGAGAATCTCTTGGATTACTTATGTGACTTTATCAGCAACTAGCTTATTTACAGAACAGCTCATTGAGAAAATGTGTAACATGACCAAATGGGGTGAATGTCTGGCAGGGAGCAGGGGCAGTGTGGTTTCTTTAACCTGTCATCCTAAATTTCAGCCCTATTTGCATATATAAACATGACCACCAAAGCTGCAAAGTGACCTTCAAAAGCCTAGTTTAGAAACAAAATTGCTACTCATACACAATAGGCTAGTCACAAGGTCAAAGGTCAGTTTTACTTTCAAACTTATCATGAGATTTTTGAGAGTAAAGGTTGGTAATACTGGAGATATTTTCTGTGATATAACAGGCCTTGATGATCTTTTGGGTCTTTTCCAACCTAAATGATTTTATGATTCTATATTATCTTTGAAAAAGGAAGTATTTTGCCTGAGCTTTCCTACTTGTCAAGAAAAACAATAGAAGTCCATCTAATACTCCTACTCAAAAATAGACCAAATATATATATATATATATATATATATATATATATATATATAAGGATTATGTTTATCATTGACAATAACATTTTTATGTAAAACATTTTTTATCATTTGGATAAAATGAAACTTTCACTTTTTACCTTAGTAAAATATTAAGCCTTTCGAATGTGATACTAGCACAGCCAACAATGTCTTCAGAGAACTAAGAGATTACAGGGAAATTAGAAGTATGAAAATATTTTATTAATTAACAATTTGATTTTTTTATGTGAGGAAGCCTTCCTTACTGAAAGTAATCCCACTTAATTTGCTTACCGTCTTGAAAAGTGTCTGCCATTGCAAAGCCAAATATGACTCTGTCTCAGTCTGTGCTGCAGCAGGGACATATGAGTGCAAGTGTCTTTCAGTCCTTGCCAGCTTTCATTATAAGCTTGCAGTGATGCTTCGTCTGTAATTTTCAAGTTGCAGAATAAGGACCAGAGGTGTCAGCCAAGGGATGCACTTGTTGCAGGTCAGCTGATTCCTGCCAGTGCATAGGCCAAGGAAATGGGAGGGAGGCAGATACAGTAATGTCCCCAGATCTCCTTCTGGGCAGACCCCTTAGAGGGATATACAGACATTCAGATTTTTCTACTCCACTCCTATCAAATCTGGAGTTTCCTTATTGCAGTACAAGGGTCTACAAAGCCCTTTGATCCTGCCTTTTACACAGCTGCCCCCAGCTTAGAAGAAAAGCCTTTCTCTTTCTCAGCCTGATTTAGATGCACTTTCTCTTTGTCAAGGGTACCACTTCAGAAGGTAACTCATGCACAATGTCATCATTGCTTCTGACATTCTGATGTCTATTAGCAAAACAGTTTTTTTTAATTTATTTATTTTATTTTATTTTATTTTATTTTATTTTATTTTATTTTATTTTATTTTATTTTATTTTATTTTATTTTATTTTATTTTATTTTATTTTATTTTACTTTATTTTATTTTATTTTATTTTATTATTTTATTTTCCATGCCATAAATAGTATTTTTCCTTCCTTCCCCAGCACAGCAGGATGTGCATATAGAAGCAGAATGTTTCAGTCAGTGGCCAGCCTTATAGCTGATATCCATTGTTTCTGCTTTTATTTTTTTCCCCTCTTACTTTGCAAATAGCACTGTTGTTATCAATTGCTTGGTATGAGATAAAAACATGAAGCCTATTCTTCCATGTATAATTTCTAAACCTCTGCATCTTACATAGGAAGTGGAACTTTGCAGCCACACTCAGTAACTGCAAGATAAACCAAGAACTTTACATCCAAAAATGGATTTTGCCTTTCTTTTCCTTCTGACCCAAAGCCTAGAACTGTTTTTTCCTTTAGCAAGCAAATTCCTAGCTGTCCACTGTACAGTGGGTCTTGATACCATTGCTTGCCACCGTCTGTCATGAGCAATTTGTCAACAGATTAGAGTTCAGGGTAGTTGTGTTATGCAACAGTCTTGGGCAATGAATAACTTCAGAAGCACGATGCCGATTCAGAGGATGTTAAAAGAGTAAGAAATGTGTAGAAAATCATAGAGTACTCTGACCCAGACAAGATGTCTCTAATGAGGCTTTCCTGTAGCTTGGGTGGAATCTTGTGTCTCCCCTTTCCTGCTATACTCTTCATTGGGACTGGTTCATATTCTTTCTCCATAAGAATTTTGACGCTTCATTTCAGGCTTTGGACTGGTCTCAAAATACTGGTCTTCAAATTGTTCTTTATTTAGTCATCTGGTAAACATGTTTCTTCAGAATGCGTTGAAACTAACTCAATACCTGTCTGATTCTAAATATGCGGAGAACCTTCAGGTACTGTTTGCACCAATGTGACCCCAACGTCTACAGTTTTCCTTTCTTAATGACTACCTCTGTTTCATATTTTCATCCTTGACCATCAGACAACCCTCTCTCAAAGTGCAGAAACACAAAGTTCTAGGTGTTGAAAGGTCAAACATGAAAAATAATAACTTTGGCCTGACACTAACACGAAATCAATGTTGTATTGTAAGGAAGAATGAACTGCATTCAGAGAGGCCCCAGTCCTCAGCTATCAAATTTTCTATCTGACCCAAACCCGCACCAGTTTAGAACAGGAAACCAAGAAAAATCTGTTTCCTCCAGATCGTGTTGATGTAATGGTATGCAAGGTAATTTATATTCTGGATTTCAACCTGACCCATTGGAATCCTCAAAGGCAGAATGAGACAAGAAAGCAAACAAAACATTTCCTTTCTTTTCCAGAGAAAGATAAATAGGAACAGATAAACAAGCTCTGACAAGCTTTAAAATCAGATATGAAATTGGATTGTATTATACCACCTAAAGATGATAGCAGAGTTACCAAACTGATAAGAGTTGGTTGTTCCACTAAACAAACCTCTGTTTTAGGAGGAAAAAATAACAGCTGTTGACTAGAAACCCTAATGGTCCAAAACCAAAGTGCTATCTCTGAGACTAAAAGCTGAAGGTTTAAAAAGCCTAAACATTTTCTTGACATTAGAGGAAGGAAAGCAAACTCTAAAGTCCTTCCAATCATCCCTCAAAAACATTTTTGTTATTGTTGTTGTTCTTGGGCCTGTTAGTTAGGAAACAACTCCCAGAGGTGTGAAATTTGCAGGAAAATAGTGGGACAGATCTCTGAATGGTGCAGACCAAATGTTATTGTGTTTGGTATTACATCCAACTTTTGCTTAAAAAGCAAAACAATCTGCCTGAAGTTTACTGCCTGTCCTTTCCCTAATTTGATTAGGTAGAAGGAGAGAGAGAGAGACCAAATGTGCTTTTGCTCTCTGCACATGTGGCTACAGATTTGCAGCAGGCTACAGTTGCTGGTATTTGTAATGAACTGATTTAGTTGTCTCTTTTGGTATACCTGCCAGGTTCTGCTATCAGAGAAGATACCGTATCCTAGTGGGTTTTAAAGCTCTTCTTTTGATCAAAAGTGTGATGTATAGCAAGAGCTTTGGCTCTTACCAGGTTCAAGTTTTTCTCTTTTCATCTGCCACAAGGTAAGAAGGTGGTGCACTGATGTCCACTGAATTTAATGAGTGCGGTTTTAAAATTAATTTTATATAAAAAAAATCGCTTCTTTTATTTATTTATTTATTTTTTATGTGAATAGAGTTGTGTATCCAATGACAGATATACAAAACCCTCAAAGGCTGCCAAAGAACACAAGTTATACAAGTGGGCATGTCACAGGCTGACTCAGTGACTCAGTCTTGGCAGCTGCCCTATAAACAAAGCTACTGAATTGGTTTGAATCTGTCTCATCATAGAACTTCTTATGCAGCTCACTTTCAAAGATATGTCTTAAAGAATTACTAGAGAGTGAAAATATGATCAAAATGCATGAATTACTAATAAGTTAAAAATTAGAGTAGGCTTTAAAAATCCAATTATAATAGCTGTACTTCAGTCTCTGGGTTTTAATCAGACATGAGTACATGCTAAATCCAAAACAAAGATTTGTGAATCAAAATGCATTTTCATTCTACATTACTGTAATTTGTATTTCTGCTTTGGGACTTAGTCTCCAGCTCCTCTGCCAAACACCACTGCCAGAATTTTTAATCAACTACAAAAACTGATTTTTAATATCAGACAAATTTGGAGGATCCAGTAGTTGGTGTAGATTGCTTAGTTGATGTTTAGAGACCTGTTCACACATTCTGAATTTTTAAAATTATATATAAAAAAAAATGCAGAAAAAAAAAGGTAAATAAAAGCTAATAGTTAACAATCTGTAGGTTAGAGCTTTCCACAAAGATGTAAAGCTATAGAGGTAGCTGTGTTCCAAAAGGGGGTATGCACAATGCTTGTTAATATATGACACTGATATTTGCTGGTTTAAAATGCATTTATATTCTAGAGTTTGATTAAAATGAGTGTTAAGCCATAATATTTGTTGAGGATACCTTTGCTAAGATAAAATTTTGCAAGCAAGCCCTCTCAAGCAAATCTCTATAAATATCAAAAGTTTATAATGACTTCATACTATAATGCATTGTAGGTAGATTTGTGTTAATATCTACCCGTGACTGTGAAAAAGTAATTTTTACAGTTCTTTTGTTTTCTATTCATTTCTTCTGGAATACTGTTTGTTGACTTCTAGGACTGGAGACTCTGCTACCTGTCCCTGGAGAACAAAGTATTTGTGGTTAGTTTGGTGTGACAGCAGTATTTTTGTTTAGAAACTGAGCCCGAGTTCTCAGCTTCTACATGTCTTTAAATACAATTAGCAAATCTTGACAGTTTGTCACTTGTGCTCTGGAATGATGTGTACTGTTATTTACAGCTTAAATCCATGTAAGCCAACTGTTTCATCTGCATTTTCTCCAGATTTGTGCAGCTCAGACGCTGTGACCCAATAAATCTTGAGATGAGCATTAGTTTTCTGGGATAGTCCAAAAAAACCCACCAAAAACACAACACTTTGAACATTTCTCTGAAAATCCAGAAATTGTAGGAAGCTGGAGGCAAAGATAAACAAAACAGCTAACAAAATCTGCTTTTCTCCAGAACACAGCAATATTGTGCAAGAGGCATTGGAGTGAGGCAGAAAATTCTTTTTTAATGTGGGGATTTTTGTATAGCTCTTGCTTTCCCTGACTACAAGTGCTGTCCAAAACACATAGTCCTCACCGGAATAGTTGGCAAAAAGAAGTTTTGTGCCTTCAGGGATTTTTATGTAGTTAATGTCTTGGTGCTGTATGATAATACATGACTTCTTGTCTATAGCACATATCTAGACAGATTCAGTTGACTAGTATACTTGTTAAGGTCTCATAAACTGATGGGATATGAGCATTTGCCTGAAGTTGAGCATGCATTTTAAATGCTTAAATACCCAAGTTCCATTTTATTTTTAAAACAAAAATGTTTTGTTGCAAATCTAGCACCAAGGCCTGGTGCCTACACCAATTTACAAAAAATAAATATACTTAGTTTATTTAACAGACTGATTTTCCAGCTATCACTAAATAAAAATGTTGTTAAAAAAAGTCTAATAAATGTTTAATCCCCATATCTGTTAAACAGACCACACAGGTCTTTTTTGCACCCTATATTTACATTTATGCTACCTTAGCATTTATGCTATTCATTATCAAATGTTTTGAAAAACTATCCTTTGAAATTAAGTTTGAATATTCCAGCACAGAGCAACTACTGAACCTTTTTTTTTTTTTTTTTCCAACAGTTTATGGTATGATGTCAAAGTGAGGGGAAATTAATAGCCAAAAACAACCTTACTATTCATACCAGTAAGTATACAGACAGTTTTATTTGTTGCTCAGACAGATGAGTCTAATTCTTTCAGCTACAGAGTTAGCACCATAGGCAAATATCTACCCTGAAAGAAATGGCTTTTTCTTTTTCTTCAGTTCTGTTTAGTTATACAAATTTTGTAATTTACAGAAATGTTTTGTTCTCTATTTGTTTTTGAATGGTTGATGTGTTAGGCAAAATAAGGAGTGATGAGGAATAATGAGACTACTCAGATAATCATTTTTTAAATCACAAAATACAACACAATCCCTGAGGTGGATTTCCTTATCACAAAAGAACCTACATTTTTGGGTTTGGACATGTTGTAACACTAACTTTTTAAAGCAAAATACTGTTGTGTTCAGTGGACTGTTCTG
The DNA here is from genome assembly GCF_047663525.1 of Anas platyrhynchos. Lineage (NCBI taxonomy): Eukaryota > Metazoa > Chordata > Aves > Anseriformes > Anatidae > Anas > Anas platyrhynchos. Next base: position 27,625,035 of record NC_092590.1, on the reverse strand, counting down.
TTCAATAAATGAAATGGCAATGTAGGCTCTCTTCTGCTTTTCTACTTGTCGTTATTCTTTGGATGAGTAGCTTTCAAAGGGAAGTTGTTTTTACATATCCCCACATGACATTTCTTTCCCCACGAGCATAAAGTAATACTAACAGCTAAGACAAAAACAGGAGGAAAAAAAAAAAAAAAAAAGGAAAAATGTAAATTCCTCCTGCCACAAAGGCTGATGTGAAATTTTTAGGAAGTTTTTCAGTACTTATAATCACAAAATCACTTCTGATAAATAAGAAACAAAAAATGCATAAGATATTCTAACAGATAGGGTGATATTAGCAGGTGAATTTTTTAACATAGTATATATATCTCTGAGATTTTATGTCAGTTAATGGGAGAATGTTTAAATTAAAGACAATCTATTCTTGGTATAATTCAATAACTAAGAAGAAACATGAAATTGTAAATTAAACTTAGGCTAGATAAAACTAAAAAACAGTTCATACAGCTTTTTAAGTGTATTCTGTAACTTCACCAAATGTCTGGCAGATGAATGTCACTGAAAAATAATGCTTTACAACTTTTTATTCATTCATCTATGTATTTATTTATTTATTTATTTATTTATTTATTTATTTTTGGTTTGTTTTTGTTTCTAGCTTCAGGTACATGCATAGATAACGTATGCTGCTCCATTACAAAAATAATTCCTATTGTGTGTGTAGTTATGCAGACACAAATATGTGTGGTGAGATGTATGTAATATACACTCATGTACTGAAGGTGTAAAAATGAAAGCATTATAGTCCCTGTAAAATGTCAATATGTACTGTTCTTTCTCAAGGAAAATGTGAGTGTAAGATGAAGTGCTTGATGTAACATTCATTTCAAGCACCGAGCATGTGTGAAAACATAGCTCCATTTTCTCTAGCCTTTTGTTAATGCATACCAAGGAAAGTAACTCTTAAATCAAAATAAATGGAATATTTTTGATAAGTGCGACTAATTTGTAAGCGTGGCTGAGGGCAATGTATTCAAACATACTTACAAATTCAGAGAAGAAAAGAGCTCCATAAAGGAACCCTGTATCTATTTGAAGTGAAATTGCCAGAAGGATTCTATACAAGGAAGCTGATTCACTTTTATAAGAGCTATACCAGAGTAAGTGGCAGAGATTTCAATGTTCTCTGCCCACCTGTGGGTCTCTTGAACTGCAGCATTCATGTGTATACAAGGTTAATTGCTGCAATACCTCTTCAAAGTCAGACGGTGTACAACATCCTGAACTCTTAGTCATTTATGTAAATAGAAATATCTAGATGAGCTAAAATATAGCTTTTTCTGAAGAGTTATAAATTCCAGTGTTCTAAAAATATCTTTATTTCCTCTTCTCTTCTGTAGGTTTTGTTTGCAGCTGTGGGAAAGTGCACTGTTGGTTTTGCAATTTTTCTGAAACCAGGCAGAAGTGTGCTTATTCTCATGTGCTATAGGGAAAGGTCAAAGACATGTAACTGAGAACGCTATTTCCTATTCTTCTTTCTTTAGTTTCTCAAGATTGTGGCTGCTCAGACAAACATGCATCACAAAGAAAAGTGCTACTGAAGTATCTTGGGCCATTCCTGTGGAGCATCATGTGAGCTGAAAAAATGACCTTTCAGTTTGTCTGAAATCAGTGAAATGGGTGAGTATGTTCTTGGTGACTGCTGAAGAGAGGCAGTTGTGTGGTGGTATATCTGGAGTTTATCTATTGCTGAAATGCTTGTGTTCATGGTTGTCCAATGGAAAGATACAGAAAGGGAAGTGGCAAGGGTTTGATTAGAGTGTCTGATGGATCTTTTACATTCTGCTTGGATATGACTATGCTAAATTACTGCTTCACAAGGCTAAATCTGGATGGCTTAAAGCCATCCAGAAATCCTGGCCCAGGTGTCAGACCTATCACCAGATGACTGTCCTTCCCTGAGTGATCTCTCTTCTGGATAAAATTAGGAGGGCTAGAAAACCTCTGATGAAAGTAAAAGCTGAGAAAGTACAATTCTGTACTAAGAAATCAATTCTGCCTCTTCACTGATAATACTCTCCATCAGATTTGCCCAGCAGATGAATTAGCACAGTTTATGAATAATTAAAGGACCTGAATACAGGTCCTTTACAATACAAGTTATGAATGCTTCACTGCTTAAAGCATGATTGCTTGAAAGTGGTTATGTTTTTTCATTAAGGTTTATTTTCACTCAAAATCTCCATCTTATCCTCTGAATCCCTAAAAATAGTATGTTAGACTGTCTCTGTACACAAGTCAGAAGACACTTCAGCTTAGATTTGGTACACAGTTCAGAATAATGGCTTTCTATATACACAGTGGGATTAAGCTGCTTATTTTAAAGATGTGTTTTAGGTTTGGCCTGTTTTTTCTTTTAGCACTTTTACTTCTTATATCTCTTTACCTGCCCCATTGTCTTACTGTTTATTGTCCCCTTCAAAGAAAGAGCATAACTCTATGTTTACTGTACCCATCAGTTTAAATTACAGATCTGACCTGATATTAAACTGTTCCTTTTTTGTACTGGAGAAAAAAAAAATCCAAAACAGTAAGTCATATGATATTATCCTTCACTTTCATTGAACCATCTGGACTTCTGGAGCCAGAGCCGCAAACTGTCAACATCTCTTGATGCAAAGCAAATAGACTTGGCTAAAAGGGAAGTTCAAGCTTAGAGAATCATCCTGTAGAAAGTTTAGAGCAGTTCAATGCTGGAGGAAGGAAATAATTATTTGTCAGAATAACCCCATCCTGCCCCAAAGCCATGGCATTAGAACATGCCTAATGCTGTTCCCTTAAAGATTAGGCTCGTATGGAAGACTTCAGTGGAAATCAGATATTAGTTACAATGAAGTTTATTTTTTAGTTTTCTGTTTGCAAAGCTTATGTCCCAAACAAGAGAAAGAGGCCTAGCCTCACACAACAAGCCTCCCTTAATTAAAGTAAACTAGTAGGAGGACTAGTTACTGCTTGGATTGCTCCCTCAATAATAAAATTGACACATACGATTTTGATATGCATAAGAAAAAAAGTCAATTTCAGGTTCCTGAGCTGTACAGAACCATAATTATTGTGGTGATTGGGATTATGTACATTTTCCCAAAGACTTCTTTGAATCAAGGCACTAAATAATATAAATAAATTAACATTGTAATGTCACAGAAGCGTGGAAATGTCTTATGAACTGGTCTTTCATGTGGAATTATAAGTGAAAAAAGTGTAATATTTATTCTTTCCCCTGAAGAGATTCCAGATTGAGACTAAGGACATTCTGAGAAATAAGCTTGTATTGTATAGAACCATAGCATTGAATGTTCATTACAAATAATGATCACCATTTGAGTCTAGCTTATTACTTGTCATTTTATGTTCTTGGCAATAAGCATCTCTAATTTAAAATATTTATTTTTTCTTTTGGCTAAATTTCCGTTAAGAACTGGAACAGTTGTCTTAAAATGATGATCTCCCAGGCAAAATAAATTAAGTCTTGGAATTATGTCAAGACTTTTAACTGAAGACAAAGTTTCAAAACAATCTTTGTGCAAAATGAAGCTTACTTTCTCCCTTTAGCTCATCTTTCTACCTACTGCTACTCCGGGTGTTTCTGTCTGTAAATCAAACATATGCTCTTTCTCTTGCTTTCTGGAAGACTTCCAAAGTTTGGGGGGAAGTCTTACAGGAAGCCTTTCCAAAACATATTTAGGACTTGTTCTTCCTGCACAGATGAAACCCTCAGATGTGTTTTAATACAGGCTAACTGAAACTAGAAAAATACAATATTTGGTTTGGGGCATTTTTTTTTTTTTTAAATTAAAAAGTAGAGGCTTGATGGCTATTTTTTCCTTTTAGAATTTGCATCAGGAGTTTTACTTCATTGTTACTTCCTTGTTTCTTTTAGTGAGTTCCAGATGTGCTAATAATTTGAGATTTATTTTGGTATAAATGTTTATTTGATCAAATAAGCCTGTATTACATTCTGAGACTTCCATATCAGATGGAACTGAATGCAGTCTTTACCCTTCATGAAGGAATGCTATATGGTTTTGATTCAAAAACTTCTGTTTTTGAGTTACAAAAATAATCCAGAATAAAAGACCTATATGTATAAGAAAGATATGGCTTTAATTCTTTCCCAAACATAGTCACTGATTTTCCAGGTGTTCTGGAGTCTAACTGTATATTTTATTAATCTGATTTTGTCTTGCGTGACTATTTGATATACCACATAAACTGAATCCATTCTTAGAATTGTACCAATTCATAGATTTAGAATTTTGTACCAGTGAAACACCACAGTTAATTTTGCAATATCTAAAGTGATTGGCTCTAATTAACTTTAAATTTCTTTCCTCTCTGTATTTCTTTCTTTTTTTTTTTTTATTTTCTTCCAAAACATCAGAATTCTGACCTTCTATTCTATTATTTGCACTCTTTAATTACAACTGATTAGTATTTGTTCTTTCATTGACCGCCTCCATGTTTAACAGATATTTGTTTTGGGGCACCAAGGAACAAAAGCGGTCAAGGCAACAGTATATGTTCAGTACATGTACTGACTTTATACGGTATTCCCAGCATTAGTTGAAGCATGTTATTAAGAGCAACTGCTGGGATACTGTCTAACGTAGTGTGGTCTTTGCTAGTTAGTTGCGTATGCTATCATTATTGTTATATATTCCCTTTTTAGTAAGCTGTCCTGAAATACCACTTAACAAGGAGAGAAGCAGAGGTAGGCAATTATCAGTATTAGGACCTGACTAAAGTTTGCTTTATGTCATGTTTTTTTTTGTGCTGTTTATTCACATATTAGGAAATATTCAGATCTTCTGTATCCTGCTCTGATGTTAATGAAATAGAAATAGAAATTAATACTATCAAGTCAGGTAGCTTCATTAAGGAATGCTGATGGTATGGATATGATCATGTGTAAATAGGCTTTAAAAGTATCAGTGTTAACAGCCGAAAATGAACATGGGGAGAGAATGGTGAGTAATTCAAGGTATGTGTGTCTGCTTCTTTTCTTCTCCCCACAGTCTTATTACTCCCTGACTTCCACAGAAGATAAATATTAGTGCTTCCACTCTTTAGTTATAATCCTGAAAAAAAGAAAGGAAACCAACAACAATGCTTAAATCACTGAAATTAAAGTCACTACTAAGGAGGGTGACATATTTTTTCCTAGCTTTGCTAGGGGTTATTACATCATCTTATGCTATGAATATATAAATTACTGTGCACAACTGTATTTTTATTCAGGAATGGAGCCTATAGGTTTGCTTCATAAGTATAACTAGTGATTGAGCTAGATCAGAGGGTCCGGAGGAGCTCAGAAAATAGAAGTTTAGCTCCATTGCCATTATATGATATGCTCCATCTAAGAAGTCACGGCACCAAAATGGACACATACAAAATATAAAATAAACAGATCACTCAGGATTTAATTCAGGTTTTAATCAATCAAGGCAGGAGATTAGATTTAAAGTTTCAGAAAATGAGATTTGATGAGTAAATAGACATTTCTATCAATGCCAAAATATTCATCCTTGTATATACAAAGAGAGAAATTTCACATATATATATATATTTATATATAAAAGAAAAAATATTTCAGAAGTATTTTATAAATAGCTAAAATCCAAGAAGAGAAAATTCTGTACTTCCTTGTATGATATGCTACATATTCAGTTTCATATATCAATGAGGAAAGAGAAGTTCGCTTCTTGTTCTATTTTACATATTTCATATAAGAAAAAGTAATTTTTTATTTTTTTATAGGTATATTTTTCTTCTGGAGTCCTGAACTGAATTCCTGGTTTGAGGAATTCAGGATGTAAATAAGTAGGCACTTAGTACAGTGAGAAGAATTATACTAAGTCATGTCCAGAAAAATATACATGGAATATGTAGATCAGATAATTGCACAGAACTACTGGAAGGAAAAAAACTGGCCCTTACTACTACATAATCAGAAATCTTCAGAGCAGTGTGCTTGTTCTACTGAATAAATGTAGAATCAAAGTAGGATGATAACATCTTCCTCATCCCTAGAGATGGATTTTCTTCTCCATTTCTGTTATTAGAATAATTTTGAATACTGTCACTACTCTGGATACAAAATTAACATTTTTTCCAAAAGTTATTTTTTCCAACATTTTTTCTATTTAAGAAAAGCAAAAGATAATTAGCACAAAACAATTAGATTTATCTCTTCGATGATGTATAAGGCGTTTGGCTGTATTGTTGAAAATGAATCCCTTGGGATGCTGTAATCTTCATAACTTCTCCATTTAGCGTATCGTCTTCAATTATTGTTATCAATCCTTCGGCAATTATCGATGGGCTTAAAAAAAAAGGGAGAGGTGGATGTTATTTAAGAATCTTGGAATATTGATGTAATAGAACATGTGAAAAGGACAGGTATGGAAACTGAAGGTAAATCTATACACCCTGGAACTTAATCTGAAATTTGAACAAATTTGTTTTCAGAAAAGCAAAAGTGGTATTATTGTTTCAGAAGAGAATTTTTCTCCTTAGTCATGACATACAACATAAGGCTGCAGCTTTACAAATCATCATTTATTTGCTGTAGGTATCCACATCCCTGTGGATATAGAGGTGCTGCTGAAGTTTTCTCTTCTGGGGAAGAGGGCAGAAGTAACCCTTTCGCAATCCTCTGCAGCTCCTTGTTGATTGTTTATCTTGGTTATTGTAGCAGGGCTGACAGTAAGTTGAACTTTGTCACATCGGTTTGTTGTGGTTAATAGATGCAATATATCTGACATATGAAAAAGGACAGGCAAAACAACACAGGTTTCCTTTGTGTAGAAGGAAGTGAGCAGCTAATTGTTAAGAGACCGAGAAAGCATTCTAGAAATATCACTTTAGGCTTGTCTTCTTCATGTACTTTTTCCTAGGTATCTGCTTTTGTCCTTTTTTGGCAATACCTTAATGGTCTAGGTGATGACTGATATGATCCACCATGGTTGGTACTGTGCTTTTATGAACTTAGTCCAGTTTGGTTCGTTGTTTGACGTCTATCTTGTTTCAATTCCAGGTGTTGTGGAAACCAAACCCTGAATCTCATAAGAAGTTTGATTAAACAAATTGATGGAACAATCCACCAAAGACTATTAAAAACTAATACACTGTCTTTAATTCAGGAATTTGATTTGCATTTTGCTGGAATTGGGAATGCATAAAGGGTATTATTACTAAATAGGTGATGCTCTTAAGTATGTGATGCCTTAAGTATCTGCCATTATTCCCTTGTGTATAGGATAACACATTTGATTGACTTTGGTTTGAGACAGCATTTCCCTTTCTTAACTTTAATTTTGCCTGTTGAGAATCACTTGAAAATGTTAATGAGTGTACTTGTTCTTCATTTACAAGGGTCAAAAAACATTGTATGTGACTTGACTTACTCCATGACGCCATAGAACTGCATCATATTTTTGATCTCATCTTTGTATGAGAAGTATTGTCCCATATTCTCTTCTTTATCTATTGACTGTAGAATCGGCGTGTTGACAAATCCTGGACAAATTGTGTTGAGTCTCACACCATAGTTCTCTATGTTAGCAGCTAACTAGAAAAGAGGAGGTTAGGTATTCATCATCAACATTTTTAAATGGTATTGTGCATCTAATTTTTCAAATAATAAGATTTATTAGTAAGTATATTTCAGACTTTCCTGGTTAGCAAAATTTGTTACAAATTTGTTGTAAAACAAATTGTTTCAACATCTAAGTTTGAAGTATGCTTTTTCTAGTAATTATATTTTTATTTTCCAACATCCATTTTGCTGAGAGAACAATTATACAAGAAATTAACACACTTTTTTCCATATATCTGTTTTTCCCCCAAATTTGACGTGTCATTTACCTACCTCAACTCAACTGAAATAAGATTTGGCCTGTACCGCTAAAGCAGTAATGCTAAACCTTTACAGCTGTTTTATTCTCCCTGCCAAGGAAGAAATCTATCACCAAGTATATACACACTGGAAAATCCCTGTGAACAGGAAAGGGGCAGGTTTTTTTTCATGATGCAGCTCAGGAATATGACGAAAGTAAGCAAAATGTCTGGCTGGATCCTTCCTTTGTGGTGCTACCAGTTCATTCTTGTAGCAAAGGAGAAGTCTGATCAGCAGCCAGGTTGAATGCTGGATGAACTTTCTTAACAATTGCGTAAACCTTATGAACTGTATAGGATACATCCAAGAATAACCATAATTGTTCAAAACTAAATTCCATATATGTTTTACATTTTACAGGAACCCTTTCCGGTATCATGTAAATCACATTTCATTTTCATGATATGGTAGTTTGCCCTTTCAGTTTGAGAAAAAAAGAAAATGAAGTCATAGACACTTTGTATCACACCCATACAATGTTAGGCTGGACTGCCTTTCCTGGTAAGTATAGTTTATTGTTCTTTTTCTTCTCAACTGTATCATGTTCAATAGAAAGACAGTATTTCCTCTAATTTTCTGTGGACTCTTTTATTTTTGACCTGATGTTAAATTACATTACCATGTGAAAGTAAAACTAGAAAACCAGGTGTGAAGTTCTTTCTGTGGCTAATATGAGATGTACAACATCTCACATGTACAACAGTGTGCTGTTTAGCTTAATCTTAAGGAGTAATTTGTGTGGAGTGTAGGGGAATCAAATCTAGATAGCTATCAAAATGATTTTTTTCAGGTGCTTTATTCTGGAAATTAGTTTGGAATTCTTTTATAAATAGACTGCTTAATCTATGAAAATGTAATTATATTTCAGTATCTCCAAGTTATTTTCTCATACTGTTTGGTTTGACTGGAAAATTTTGGAGTCAGACTAAGATGTGCTCATATACTATCTAACACATCCCATCCTAACTGTGTCATTTTACATTTTTAGTGTGTTAAAAGTTGGTAAGAATAAATAATGGCCAACATATTTGTGTTCAATCACTTTTTGCACTCTTTAGTACCTGTTTATCATTAAAAAAAAAAAAAAAAAAAAAGAGACAGTAATCAACCTGGCTTACAAATAAGGAAAACAAAATGCTAAATGACTGGGATGAAGTTATGAAAAATATTTTTTTAAAGCTTGGAAAAGAATGCCTGACTTCTGGGCTCCTCCTGCTGTCCTTATATTATTTTACAATGTCTCTCCTGTGTTCCCTAAATCTTCCTAAACTTCAAATTGTTCATAAACACGCACATGCCTTACTTATTCCATCTTTAGATTCTGTTTGTAGAAGAAGGGAACCTCCAGCACTTCAGACACTATTTGCTTTAAGAAAATTAGTTCCAGTTATGTGACAATAAAGAGGGAGCATGAAAAACTTAGCATGTCCCAAGGAGCTGCTGACTCTGTTTTCAAAAATATATACTTACTGCTATTGAGCGCGTAAATCCAATTACACCATGCTTTGTAGCACAGTACACAGGTTGGAATGCAGCAGGCATGAGTCCTTTAAAATAAAAAGGTAGCTGAGTAAGGATGTTGGGTACCTCTACTTATGATTACCTTAAACATATATGTAAGTTAATAATGTTAATATCAGTGATGGATTTATAGAGATGCAACAAAATAGACAGTTTAGTAAATATCTTCAAATTCCATTTTGTAATCTGAAGTAAGCTGGGAAAAAGGAATGAAACAGATAAAAACACAGGAAAGCAAAAGAGAAATATTGAAGAAAAAAGTATAGTTTAAGATAAAAGTTCTCTCTCTCTAGTGTAAGACAAAACAGAGGACAAGATCTGGAAGAATACACTCAAAACCAAGAATTTTAGAGCCTTGTTCAATGAATCTGGATATATGCAAATAAATACTCTGATAAGTGATACCTTAACTACTGATACACAAAGAAGACACTTGCGTTCATTTTAGGGAAGAGGAAAGGTGAGGGAAATAGTGAGGGAAATATCAATGTCCATTTTGGCTACTGTAACTGAATTAGTATTAGAGTTGTAATACATCACTAAATCAATAAATAAAATATCTGTCAATCTGTCATAAATCCCTTGATTACAGTTTCTCTCTCTCTCTCTCTCTCCCTTTTTTTCCTTTTTTTTTTTTTTTTTTTTAGATCTTTTCCCCTAGCCCTAGTGCAGGAGAGAGGAATGCACATGCTGCTCAACTCACAGATGTGCAGTCAAGCACTACATCTGCCCATGAAATATCATTGCTGTTTATTTGACAACACAGTTAGTACTATAACAAAGAGTAACCACTATAACAAAAGAGTACATGCTCCTTTGCATAGTGTTTTTTGTTCAAAGAAGCAAGCATAAACAAAATATTTCAGACAATGTGCCATCAGATGCAGTGTAAAATTTACTTTACTTACAGTACTGCTATAGTAATATTTTGTAGGTGATGTTTTATAAGAAGAGATTTATAATAAGTAATAAGTAATAAGTAATGGAAAAAAAACACACTAAGGAGTGAATGCAGGACCTCAGTGAAGAGAGGGTATGGAGGTAAGTCAGTAAACACTGTAAATTGAATGATAAGATGAACTCAGATAGTGAGCAGAAAGAAATGAAAGCAGAGATATAGACAGGAAATTTTCTTGAAGCATTTTTTTAGACTGAATTAGGTAGTCTGAAAAGGGTTTCATTGTATGGTACATCCTACAGTGGGCCCTGTTCTGAGATGAAAAACCAGGACGATGATATTTAGGAGGGGATGGGAACAAGAGTTAACAATACTTGGTAATAGCACTGCTATCTTTTAAAAAGAAAAGGAGATGCAAAATGAAAAGTGACTTCTGAGACTGTGAACCTTTGTGATGGGAGTGGCAGAGCATACAAACTTCATTTACTGTATTGAAAGAAGAGCAGAGGCATTGGTGGAAAAATAAGAACTTAGTTCTAGTAAGATTGAGTTTGATGGCAAAGAGCTCATCAAGAAGAGATGGACCATAGGTGTATATATGTATTTCTAAACATCCTGACAACAGTATCCACTGTAAAATAAAAGCTGAACTGGACCACATGGATGCTCTGGTTCCACCTGAATGCTAGGGTCCTATGAATAACAAACCACAGCCTGTCCTATAGTTAGGACAGGCTGATGACATTTGTGTTCTTGAATGTGATATCATAAAACCTGGATGCTGATTTTGATGCCTTCATGTTTAGTTCTAATGGAGATAAGCTGGAGATAAACATATCTGTTTCTTATTTCATATTTTTAAGTGATATAATCAAGAAAGAGTGTGACATCTCAGTGGAGATGATGGATATAATACTCAGCTATAAAGTATGGATTTGTCAGAAAAATATGTATGCCAGAGGCTTGTGTGAGGTCTTTGCTCTGGAATCCACTTTTCCCCAAGAAAATTACTTTCTAAGAAAGCTCTAATTACAACCCTGACAGCTTCAAGATTTTATCTTGGTTTAAATACTACTCTGGTGATCTGGTGAAAGCAACACTGTTAGTACCACTGTCAGTGCTGGGAAATGAACAACTTAATCTAGTGACTGGTTATGTCCTCATCTTGGATTAATGTATTTTGCTTCTGGTTTTGAAAAATGTCTTCCATGGTGTTTCCTCTGGGTTGCGATTGCAAGACTTCTCATTCCTCTGTTTGATGACTTCTGATTGTCATCCATCATCACCATTCTTCATGATAATTAGAAATGTTGGGATGCTCACACATTGGAAATATATTATTATTATTATTATTATTATTATTATTATTATTATTATTATTATTATTATTATTATTATTATTATTATTATTATTATTTTAACCCTTGAGTAGTTTTACATATTTTAAAGATGAAATCAATTCCAATAAGGCCGCAGGTAACAGACATACATAAAATATACTGGGAAATACAAAGGAGGAATTGAGAAGGTAGTTTTGTTTGTTTTTTAAACCACAGTAAGGCAAGTTACTTTTTTTTTTTTTTTTTTTTTTTCTTGAAAGGGAAGAGAAATAAAGCAAGGAAGGAAACAGCTCCCTGTACTGAAGTGGAAGAAGGTTCAAAGACAAATGTCAAAAGAGAGCAGAAATAATTTGGCAGGAAGAGAGGAACAAATAAATCATCATTTGGTTAAATGAAAGCATTTAAACCAGTTCTGATTTATTTTTTTTTTCCTTTCTAAAATGGAGAACTAAGAAGAAATCAACTGACTTTCAGCCAAAGCAGTGACAGTGAAGAGCTAGTCCTTGCATCCTTTACAATGAGTCCTGCCTCACTTTTGTTCCCAAGTTCAGTACTCAGTAGCACAGTGCACTTTTCAGCTCTGAGCCATTGCCCTGCCCCGGGGAGAGCTGAACCTGTATCTGCTAATGGTGTGTCCTAAGGACTGTGCTAGGAAGTGTCTTGGGATGAACTGCTGTGTGACATTGATTCTGCTCTGCCTGAGTATTTATTCTACCAGTGCATGAAATGATTTCATAACATTTGTTAGTGCATTCAGTTGTTAGAACATCTGGATTCTATTTGCTGATCCCATAAATATTTAATTATCTTATGCAAAGTGGAACAGCATCTGAAACAGGCTGGAGAATGTTATGCACAAAATAACTGGGGGGGAGAGGGTGTTCACATGGGTGATGACTGAGGGTGCCCTTTGGGTTACCAAAAACAGTGCATCAACTATGTAACTATGTTTTTTTGTTTGTTTTTCTTATTAGTTCTTCACAGGCTGACAGAGGGGAGCAGCTCATGCCCTTATGTATACCTGGTAAGGTGTCAAGACCAGTTGTTACCATTTCAGACATGGTGGCAGGCTTCTCACTACAACGGCTCAAGGTCAACTACAATCAAGGTCAATAGTTTTAGTTCAGTTTCAAGGTCCACATCTTGAGAAATTGTTATTGGAGACAGAAAATTGAATCAATAAGCTTGATTTGCATTAGTAAGCTTTATTGAAACCATTTTCTTTCAGTTCACTGAAGAGTTTTAATGAATAGAGAGTTAAGGATTTTTTTTTTTTTTTTCCAGGTGTGCTTACCCACTGAATATGTTTCACTCTGAAATTTGAGCAAGTCTCTTCCTTTGGATAAGATACATTAGCTTTTAGGTGCCTTTTCCAGTCTGTTTTCTTCATGAGTGCACAGTTAAGCAGCTTGGGACAAAATTGTTTTCTGTTTGATAGTATCTTTAAGTTTCACTAATTCTTTGAAAAGTGTACGTTCTGTTTGGATGGAAATGTCATAGAGAATAAGAAACCACAGTATGTTTTCTAACAAGGCTGTTCATCTCACAGAGGCTTTGAGCTCATCAGAAAGCAGTACTTCTACACTATGATTAAGCTCTATTCCCAGTGATACTTTAGGGAAATATGTTCATGATTAAAACATTTAAATATTCTATTAAAATATTCAAATTATCTCACTAGTGTTTCATAATGTCAATACCTTGTACCATCCTAAATTTCTAAATTTTATTTATTTTAAAGGAAATGGAGAAAATGCTGAAAGGTAAGTTTTGGGTCACTGATGGAATCCATTTTAAAGCAAACCAAAAGTGTGCTTCTTTGTATACTGGAAAATATTGCCAAAGTAGTTTGTTTCCCATACTATATTGGGTTTGTTTTTATAAAGTATAGCTATTATTGCAACACATAGAATACTTACAAACAAATAACATCACAAAGATTTAGCCACATTTATTTAAATTAAATGTCTTTCCAAACCACATTACAGAAATCTCCTTTGTTACCCTGAGGCAAAAGTCTGAATAAACAGTATGGAATACGCTTACAACATCCTCTGATGGTCAAAGCCATGTGTGAAGAAGCAAATATATGTAAGTAGAAAAATGAGCTAGGGGCACAATGATCCTACAGAGTGATGAGAGAATTGATTAAAAGGGTTCATATAATACCCTATACTTAAGAGTTTGGTGGGATACAAGATCATGTTCACTATGTCAGTTGTGCTACTGTGATCTGTGCCAAAATCAAGGAGACATAGAAAGCCTAGCAAAAATTGTAAGCTGTGTCATTTCTAGGAAATTTTGTAACAGTGAACTGAAGTCTCTAGGGAGTAGTTTCTAAATTTTCTCATCTCATTCCTTCAGATTCTGCTCAGCATTCTCATTATTTACATAAGGGAGGAAACAGAAGCTCTGTTGTGATGCTGAACTGAAGGATTCAGTTGTATTGCCATTTATACCTTTACTCCACTGCACTGCATCATCATGATAAAGTCTCACTCAAAATGATATGACCATATGCTTGGCTTTGTTCTTGTGAGATATATATAGAGGATCAGATCCTTAAAAAAAAAACAAAAAACAAACGAAAAAAAAAACAACTCTTTGTGAGGAAAGACTTTATATATTTCCTTTGGCTGAAGCTTTCTACAGGTGGAGGACAAACTCTCTGCTTGTTGGAACCTGTATGCTTCAAGTTGAATCAAATCACTGATATGATGATACAAAAGAACTATGCAGATCCACTACGCATTGAACAACCTCTCATAAAAAGCTAGCATGTTCATAAGCTAAATATTTTAGTAGGTTTTAAGCTCTCTATAAATTGATTTTTTTGTGGGGTCCAGAAAGATACAAAATCAGTTTTACAGAATACCTTCTTAAAGGTATGAAAGCTATCAAAAGAAATGTGCATACACACACATGAATTCCCTATTCCCTTCATTTACTAAAAGTGTATAGGTGCCAGCCACCAAAAGATAAGAGACAGTACTAAAGTTAGTCAAGTAAATAATTTCAGGAGTTAAATTTAGTATTGTATGGTTTTCCTGTTGCTTATAACTTCTCTGTTAAAGAAAACGAAAATTAATGTAAGTAGTTTCCTACAGAAGGAGTTTTAAAACAGTTTACTTTTTAAATCTGGGATCAAGTTTACCACAATGTATTCAAAAACCTGCTGCTGTTGGCATTCTCTTTTGGCAGTAAAGTACAAATTTTCCTGCAATCTTAGAGTTTTACTGGAACTACTTCCTCTTAATCTGAATGTATAAATCCCAGAGAATTAAGAAAGCTTCATAGCTTTGAGGAGCAGTGGGTTAGGAGTTGAGTGCTCCATGTGCTTATGTATTTTCTTCCCTTTCATATTTAGTCTTGACTTGCTAAGACACTAAAGAAAGGAAGATTCAATACAGGAAAGGAATGGTGGGTGCTCTGACTTTCACCCATTGCAAGTATCCTTGTCATGGGAAGCATTTAAGTAGGCCCAGGGGTGTTCTTTGAAAATATAAAACAGTAAGGCTAGATTCTGTCTCTACTTCAATTATTGGAGAACTTACCATTGTTAAGAACTAGAAATTAAAAACTGTGTGAAGCAAATCTTATTCTTACTGAACATTACATAAGCACTACATATAACTCTACATGCTGCTCAACAAGATACAAGAACACTTGCTGTCTGTAGAGCATATCTGATATAATCTTATAGAGAAATTGTATGGGAGGGGGATCAAAACCATTTGAGAGTTTAATGATCAACAGAAGCTAGCTCTGAGAAGAGAAAACACTTGCAGGGAATATTAAACAAGCCCATGGCAGTTTGCCTTTTTTATATGGGGTGAACTGTGGGACTTAGACCTTCAGACTGTAAAGGAAAATTATCACAGATAGTAAAATAAATAAAACTATAAAAAGTAGGTGTATGTCAGCTTTTATAATGTGGCTTTCCTTATGTCTTTGGAAATTATTACTACACAGAAGACGTGTAAAAGCAAACAAAGCAAAGGACACTTTGTTTTTGACAGGTAACCACAATCATTAGAGCATAACATTAATTAAGTAAATAAATGCATATATTAATAATTACAATAAAATGAGCTGTTACCAAATGAAGAAAAAACAAACTGTTAGATCGTAAAAGCAAAACAGTTTTTACACAGTTCAGAACAGATAGAACAGGAATCAAGCTGCTTGCTACCTTTGCCCTTTCTTAAGCACTCCATGGGCATCAGCATTTCTGTGAAAATGTTTAATCTTTTACTTGTGTTGATGAACTCTTTTAGTGCAATAGCATTTTCCTTCAGGCTAATTTGGTCCCAGTACAATGTCAATTTTAGCCAATGAGATAAACATACTGGCTTCAGTAAGCAATGTGTCAGGCAGTACTGCAAGTGCTGACTTAAAGGGACATGGAGGCTTTTACTAAAGAACCCCTCACCCATAATAAGCATGTGTATGTATTATGTCAGATCCTCACATGCTAAGAGATCCTCATGACTTAGCTCAATAGCGTGAACTCGATTTCTTACTACAAAGCCCAGGCTTACAATAGAGTTCAACAGTACCCAGGACACTCACACCTATTCTGCACTTATCCCCATCCACAATCAGGACCTGGGGCCACTGCTGTCTTACTGGCTTTTCACTGTTAGAGCACATATGAGTACCCTGGAAAAAAAAGTACTATTATTTGGTATTCTACATGGATACAAAAGAAAGCAGTGACAATCCAAGGATAAACCAGCATATATTTCCCAGATGTCATGACAGTAGCAAGAAAGAATGCAAGCATTTCCCCACATGCTTTTTGAGGAAGGGTATCAGGGGGCGTATCGTTCTATATTTATCATTTCCCTGTTGGTTGTGTTTTTTTGCAGTGAGCATGGCAACATCAAGCCTACTTGCAGGAAAGGGTATACAATTGTGCCTCACAACTCAGCAGCAATAATCCTGACTGACTTAGAAGCCATATAATTCTATTTCTGTGCCAATAAATTGGAATAGAGTTATAGTATAAACAAGCAGTTGAGCAAAGAACATGTCAACTTCTCAGTTAAATATGAATGTTAATTTTATGGCTTCTCAAGCAGAGGTGGCTCACCTCTAAGAGGGCTTGAAGAATAAGTATAGTGGTATTTGACAGTCTTCATTAATAGGTAGATGCAGCCTAATCTTAAATAGTATCACAGCTAGGCCCCTATGGAGGTGAGCAGAGGGCCTACTACTGCTTCCTCACTTTCTGTGAAAAAGCTTATATGATTTTCCATATTTGGTGCCTGATAAATGTTTTAAAATATCAAAAATAATCATATTTAAAGTAACCTGAATTAAGGTTAGGTCTTCACATGAGATTATGTTTCACACTGTGGAGCGCATATTGTTGTAACTCAGCAATGTTACTAAAAGTGTGGAATAAGCATAATGAATTGAGGCTAATTAGGTTTTGCTCAGTGTGGTACTACTGAAACCTGAAAAAAAACTCTGATGCTGTATTTACATCAAGCTCAATATTATTAAATATGAGGCTGATATGTTAGGAAAATTATTGAATATTTTAAAGCAAATTAAAGTTATGTTCCTTTGTAACTTCTGTTACTATGATGAAAACGGGCTCCAAATGAGAATAAACAGGGAAGAGCCATAGGAAAGAAGAAAAAGTGTGAGCGATCAGTATGATTCATTGATTTTAGAAATAAATCAGTGAGGAGAAAGTGTTTATATACAAAATATTCTCACCTGCTAAGGATGAGATATTAATGATTACTCCTCCATCACCTCCATTTCCTTTTCTCATATATTCTAGGCCAAGGTAGGTTCCTCTAATCACAGATGTCTGACATAAGGGGAAAAAGGATAATTATATTCAAAATATGTTTCTTAAAATATGTTTTGTGATCCTAAAAACGGTCTTGCTTTAGTTGTAATGCTTAGAGTCTGTATTACTTTACTTGAGATTTTAGTTATACTTTGAAGATTATAAACAGAAGATATTCCACAGTAATGCAACTTCAAAAGCACAATTGCAATGAATAGAAATTATTATTATTTCTTAATTATTTTTCTCATAAAGATATCAATAATAAAACTAAATAGTTGCAGACTGAAATAAACACTGTAAAGGAGATGAAATCCAGACTAATTTATAAATGAATCTCTATAAGGAGTGGATGAACTGATCCAAGTCCCATCATTTTTATTTAGATGAACTCTTTGTTACAGAAAATGTAAAGACTGAATTTGAAGATTTTGCTAACACTGATGGCCCCATTTGGCCATTTAAGGGCATGAGAAACTTGCACTTTATAGGATGTGATCCTAAAAGAAGTTGTGAGATCTATTTCTGGTCCTAAAATTTGTATTTTCTGACTGAAGTTACATCATTTTTACAATTCCTCTCAAATGAAGGTAAGCCCAAACAGACAGATACAGATAAGTATTCTAAGAGATGTGAAAGAAGGTGTTGTCATATTTGCTGCAGCATGTAATTTTAATTTAATTTAATTTTATTTTATTATTTTATTTTATTTTATTTTATTTTAAAGAAAGATCTTTGAGGAAGAAGATCTTGTTGAGACCTGTACAATCTTGATTGCTTAAGATCTGTTTTAGAACCCAACTGCTGGGATTCATCCCACCGAACTTAACACATCTAAACAGATTCCTATATGTATGCTGAGCCTGAAGTTATCAGCCTCCTAACCCAGAGGAAGTCTGTCTCCCAGAAGGTAAGTTGCTTTACCACAGACTTTAAGAAATTGCTAATAGAAAGTTATGGTGATGCTTCTAGCGGAACATAGTATATTTAGTGAAATATTGCTGCATTTATTTTAGTGAAATGTTGCTGCAAGTTTCATAAATATTAATTATTTATATAATTTTCTTAGATCTCTGCTAAAACATTTCATATTTGGTTTACAATTTCTACCTAAAATTAAAAAAATCATTTAATCTCTTTTATACTTCCAGAAATATTTAAGTTTTTAAACAAGAACTCAATTTATATTTTATTTGTGTCTAATGCTATTTATTTGACCCAAACAAATTAAGATGCTCAGCAAATGAAGTGTCCCTACACATCTGTCCACATCTGCATGTAGTCACTTCCCTGAGAGTTCTGTTAGGGAGAGGAACAAGGAAGGTTTGCAGAACTATGAATCATGGAGGAGGAAATGTCCCAAAGTAATAAAATACATTTTAAAAAAAAAAAAAAAAAAACGGAAAATTTTAAGGCATGTATTGCATCTCATTTTTACTAGCTGGTGTTTTTAGACAGATATGTTATAAAACATAAGAATCTTAATTCAAGTCTTTTTGCCTTCTACAAGAAATATGCTTGTCGTTTTAACCAGAATCATATTTGCAAGACTGCATGTCTTAGTGTTATGGCTTTTTCAGTGTCTGAGTAACATCAATAAACTGCACATTTACAGAGACAAAAGAACTTGAAATGTCATTATCAAGTTTGCTTTCTAATATTGATATTGAACGAGCTTTTTAAAATTTTCTGTAGTTGTAGTATTTTGTGATATTTTAAATATAAATATGTTTTCACAATACCATATTCTGCAATAACATAAAAATCACAATATTGGAATATTTCAAAAGTCTGAAATAATGTTTTAGATTTTTTAAATTAAAACTTCCCATAAAAAGCTTTTTGTTTTATGTTTTTATTCTGGAAAGTTTTGGCACTAGAAGCATTTTGCTTATTATCAAAACGATGTTATTTATTGAACGCTTAGTAGTAGTCTTGCAGTGTTTAATGTTGATGGCCACATCTAAATTTCAAAGGATGTATTGAAAAACAGGATAATTTATGTCTAGTACCACTGCTGTGTGGTACATTTAGTCTGAAGGTAAACTCAATGACAGCTCAACTGAAATTAGACTTGGTATTAAGGATGGATGGTGAATTTATATATATATATATACACATACATATGCATGATACTAGACATTTTAGAAAATCAAGGGTTAATGCTGTCTCTGTAGAGCAGGTGCAGGTCCTATCATGCCCTGCAGCAGTGGCTCAGCCTGCTGAACAGAAAAGGAGAATTCCATTTAGGATGATTAGAGGAAATAAATCAGTTGGAGAAGGAAGTAGCTTGGGGCTCCTTGAGGGTTTTTCTATTCCTCCAGCCTTCTAATTCAAAGAGATAATAAAGCAAGATGAGTCCTCAGCCAAACCACAATTAGAAGACAGGCAAAAAGTGGGTA
Organism: Anas platyrhynchos; assembly: GCF_047663525.1. Taxonomy (NCBI): domain Eukaryota; kingdom Metazoa; phylum Chordata; class Aves; order Anseriformes; family Anatidae; genus Anas; species Anas platyrhynchos. The sequence continues at coordinate 27,605,123 of NC_092590.1, read as the reverse complement.
GCTAGATGTTTCTATCAAAATCATAGTACTGCTCTTTTTTCTCTCTAGACTCCACTAGCTTGGCATCTCTTGGTGAGCTTGGTTTTGTTACAAAATCCATCTTTGCAAGTGTTCAAATTGCAGCCTAAGGCTTCCTTTTTTATGAAATGTACCTTTGGTTTCTGATGTGTTGGGATGAGAATATTTTGGCTGAATTCTAGAAGAAAGTTTATCAACTATTACTTTACTGTAACATCAAATTCACAACAGAAAGTAAGACAAAGAATGATGTGTTTTGTGCACCACATTTTCCTGGTTTTGGGAATATGATGGAAAAATGTCTACTATCTACTTTTCAATAAACTAAAATAAACTGAAGATGTTTTCAGGTGGCGTAATTCTCTGTGTATATAAGAATAGTAACTTAATCCTATGCTCCTAACCAATAACAATTTGTAGTTTGTCTTTTTTAATTAGAAATTCAGGTAAAGTTCATATTTAAAATTTCCTAATTGAAAAAAAAAAAAGAAAAAAAAAAGAAAAAAGCCCGACATTTTATATGGCAAAGATATGCTATGAGAATTAACTTCTTAGAAGAGTTGCATTTTAAGGTAGAATTTTTTTACAGTTCCTTAGTTTACAACTGCACCCAGCTGCATGGATGTTCTCCATAAACATGTCAAGAACAAAGAGTAGGGAATTAGCCAAATTTACAATTAAATGCAGGAAAAGTGAAAATTAGGACAGTCGGCTCTTTCCTAGCTTGTTTGCTCCTGGCTGCTGATAACCAGTAGAACGTCTAAATGGTTGTCCTTATAACTGTTGGAAAAAAAACAACACTTGTGATCTCGGTGATACTGCTGTTTGTTTTTTTTATCAAAATATAATATTTTACTCTAGCAAATAAAGAAGACAACCTATCAAGGTGTACTGCAGGTCTCAGTGTGCTCTCAAGGGAGGCAATTTTGCTCTATACCTGCCAGTAGAAACCTTTTCAGTTAAATCTTAATGTCTCCTAATATTAGCTTCTGGAAAACTCAGATTTGCATTAGAGGAGATCAGACATTCTGAAGCATAAACTGATAAAACTAAAACTTAGTTTCTCACAACATGGTAAATTTTGAAAAGTAATTGTTTGAATGCTCGAAACATTTGCAGTTGCTATTGGAAGCATCCTATCAGTAATCAGCAACTTATGTAACAAATTGTTTGGCAATTTATGTGTCAGTGTCAAAATCAGAAACAAAAATCTAAGGTTCTTGACAAGTCTATGTATCCCACAGCTGTATGGCTTTAATTCTTGCTCTAAAAGAAAGTATATATCAAAACTGATTCTAGTCAGACTGCTAGTCTTCAATAGACCTCTAATTCAGTTTGTTCTGGCTCTATGAATCTGCCTACCCAGTGTTGTACAATGTTCTTGTATTCCAACCTAAGACCTGTAAGTTGATTTTCATACTCTGTATTTCATTTTACCTCTTAGCTTGATCTACAAGTAATAATAATAATTAAAGTATTTTCTTTTGTAGTGGTGGCTTCCAGAATACCTTTAATCATCATCATTTGCAAATGGCAATTCTTTGGGAAGTAATTTACTACACACTTTTTTTTTAGTGTTTCAGTGCTGAAGTAGTTTCTTATGACTTCCTTTGAGAAAACAAAATGGTAATCAGTCCTAATATATAATGTAGGTTTCTGCGCTAATGGAGCCCAGGCCTTTGTGCTAGGCATACTGCACATAAAATGAATGAAAGAGCCATTGATTCACAGTTTCATAACCCATGGAAAATGTTATCAGTTTTCTTGTAGGTCAGGGAGGTGGGATTTTATTGTAGATCTTCTAGGAGGCAGATGGGTTGTAGTAAGCATGCAAGTCCTTTGGCACTCCCATTAATTTGCTTGCTATATGAAATGAAATTTCAGGGTCTTGAGTTTGAGTTTCTGCCTCAAACTGTGGAAAGCAAGAAGTCCTAGGGAGGGAGAGGCAAAAGGAAGGGGTAGTAGGATTTGTTCCTTTTCTAGAATTCAATAGCTGTTTTACAGCATGGGAGTGAAATACTACATTTAAGTTTTTTGTTATGCAGTTTTTCTTTGCCTTTTTTCCCAAATGTTCCTCAGGGACAGAGGAATAATATTGCATTTTAAGTAGCTAGGCTTAAGTAGTCCCTATTTCAAAGAATGTGTCTTTCATTGTGTTTCAACATTGAGTACTGTAAACATGCATTAAAAATTAACCTATGAAGTTAATTGACTTACTGTGCAATTAAGGTAAATCTGTGTTTCCTAAGACAATATGGGCAATAGAAATTATTATGCTTACAGTTGTTTTCTTTAATGTACTTAGAGGATTGATCCTCACTCCACCAATTTTAAGATGATAGCTACTTCTCACTTTTTAGTGTCCGTATCTCTGCCTAGGCACGTAGTCCTGTTTCTAGCATCAAATTATACCGAAGAAATAAGTGACTAAGCCATTGAACAACAGAGTTTGTGTATTTCTTGTTGCCTTAGAATGCAAGCTTGACAAACTAGTTACCGGTGCAATTTACTCACCTACAGACAGCACTGTGTTTTGTTTTTGTTTTGTTTCAGAAGGTTTCACTTTGAGCAGTTATGTTAGTAGCATTAAGAAACATTACTTGCTTGTCTGTACTGTAGGGCCAGGTTGTAATTCTCAGCTGCTGAATCCAGCCATATGTCCTGGTCATATTATTTTGGGATGAAAGCTCAGCCCTTGTCATTTCCCCTGGTACACTGGGAAAGGAAAGCAAGGTACACGAACCTTGCTGCATACACCCTCCAAAGCAAGGTGAAGGTTGTAGCACACACCCAAGAGATCCCTTATCTGGCTTGCACGAGGGAATGGCCTTGCAATGATCACCAAGTATTTGTCCCCAAAATCAATAAAATAAATCACTTCTGATATTTGCCTACTTACCCTTAAGGTTGCTTTTGAGATGCTAACTGGCCTTTTGAGGAATAGTTCCTTACTAATGAACACATCAATTGATTCTGCAAGGTTTGCTGGTTGCTGGAAATTTTATTTCACCATGAACTGTATTAAACTGAGCCTCACATTCATGCTTCTCCTAGTGTACTTCATCATTTGCACATGAAACTTAACTACCTCCTTACGACCCAGGAAATGAGCAATGCAAATGGGGTACACAAGGGAGTAAGACAGCTCTCATTACTTAATTTAATTATCAGAGCAAATGATAGCTAGCTACTCAAATCTTTGGGGATATTAATTCTAAAATTTGGCTAGCATTTCAACATTTCCCTAAATCTCTTCCTGTGACTATCCTCAAAGACCTTTTAGATGTTAATAAACCTCTTCACAAGCAATTCTTACCCCTCTACCCATACTTCCACAGTATATCAAGAAAAAAAAGCTTGGTTTTCCTTAAGAACACTTCAGTCACAAATTTCTGATAACTGACTTTGGACATTTTGTATTTATGCTGACATATTTTGTAAGTATATTTTTCTTTTTTTTTTCCTTTTCTTTTCACTTTACTGGTGTTACCATTACAATGCAGACAAGGGATTAAGTAAGAACAATTCCGCTACATAGTTTACTTCACACTATTTTATTCTGAATCCTGAATTGAGGTAGCATGCCAACTTTCCCACTTTCTTCTACTTTTGCCTAAAACCACATCTTCTCTTATTTTATTAAGATTGAGGAAATAATACATGTTTTAACTGTCATTTAAAATTGTGAACTGTCCCTGAAACAATTTTCAAAACTTTTTATTACAATACAATATTATTACGTCATTTTTGCTTTAGAGCATAAAGAAAAAAACACACCACACAACAACAAAAAACTACCTCACAATTCTTTTCCTGTGAAACTAGATAAATAAGATACATAAAAACTAAGCAGGTATTCACCTACATGTTAATTAATAGTGCTTTCCTAGCAGAATGCTTTAGAGATTTTTAGAGGCTTATACTTTCTGGACCAAATTTGTGTACCAGGAAATATATATAATCTTTGGAGATCAGCATTAAATTTCTCTTTAAAAAAAAAAAAAGACATTTAATTATTAAGTTGTTCCAAAATAAATTAGATGAAGCTATGATGCTGAGCAGGGTAACACTTTAATAATTGGATCCCATGTGTTCTTTTTTGGTGTAAGAAAGAAAATAACATGGTCAAAACTTTATGTAAAATGCTCCTGCACTTTGAATTCAGGTAATATTTATGATGTAAGGATATGTGATTCATGTACTGTTTCATTTTAACTGTATAGTGTGACCTATGTCAGTCTTCAGAAACCTCTACTATGAGCATAAAGAGGGACCTTCAAGTTAATTTGGGAATTCTGTTAGTATAAAATGTACTAAATACATTTGTAAAGAGAAAAGATACTGTAAGTATAGCAGCCACTATAGAAAGCATACAACCTCAGGAAAAGAAAGCCTTTCAGAACAACTTGTGTTTAACTAAACTAATGTGGGTTTAAAGCTCATCAAAATTTGGGCACTTTTTTTTTTTTTTCTCATTTAGGTGAAAAGAAGGGGGGAAGTCAAACTATAAAATATCTGGATTCCTTAGGTGTAAGTTTTTGTGAAGCTGAATGGAAGAAATGCTGCTTTTGTCATTCTGGATGACTGTCGGTAGGACTCTTGGTAAGAATGTATGTTATGTCTCATTCCTTTCGGTGTACGGGTATGTTTATGTCATGAACTGTTGAAACAACACTGGTAATATCCACTTATGGTGGAATTTATATGGATATCATAGTTGAATCAATGTCTCAAGCTAATTTTGATCAAGTCAACACTAACAGTCTTGGAGTTTTCTGGTGGGGAATGTATGGCATTGCTGGAATGCTGAACTAAGAGTGTTAATAAAAATATGAATAAAGTAATTAAAAGGTGGATATTGTTTAGTACAAAATATAGCAAGAGCTGGAAAGCACTGCAAGAAAAATCTTTCTAGTGGTTGATGTTCTTTTTTTCCTTCCCATGTTTATCAAGCTGTCTTGTTTCCTTCACAGGAATCTGTACTGGATACAAGCAGGGATTGTGTTTTATCTCCTCTTTTTTCTTCTGTAGCATGTCCCATTGTAGCAGAAATGTGCTCTTCATTTCTGTTCCTCATGCTTTTTTAAGCAGTGCTCTCAGGAAACTTCCTTGCCCTCCTTTAAAAAAGGTCTTGAAGACCAACCGGTTCTGTGAACTGTTTTAGCCATAAAGAACACACCCCGTATGTGTTTGCTCTGATTTATCTTGCTCTGTACCGCTCTACTTTTGTACTTTGTACTTTAAACTGGGGCAGGGAATATTTGTTGTACAAATATATAAATAATATCAGCAAGACAAAGATTGGCATGTAGAGTTTTTTTTCCCCCCTTAAAAAAAATTTTAAAAAAATCTGTCCAATGTTTGCATAATGTGTATCAAAATGTGTGCCTATTGAGGTTATTCATGTTCTTAGAGATAATGCAAAGGATACTTAAATGCCCTACACAGGAGAAATAGAGACGTTTTTAAATTGCATTTTTTGTACATAATTTTTCCTTTCTCTACCAGAAGCAAAACATATTTTATGAAACTGGTCAACATAGCATATTGCATGCAGCAGCTGTTATTGTTCCGTGTTACAGTTAATAAGTAAGAAGCATAAAATGTTTATATCTTGGTTCATGGAAATTACAGTAACTAGACAGAAATGCCCTATGGAAATAAGCTAGGTAGTTGGCTCAAGGTTAGGTAGTTAAAGAATATTTAAATCAAAAGAGTAATTAAGATATTTATATCTTAATGTGTCCTTAACTTAACCCACATGGTTGTGCTTTTACTTGGCTTGATCATTTTAAATGTATTTGTTCTAGTCATGAATTGATGCATTTATTCAACGTTCGACTATGAATTAAATCAGGAGGACACACATAGTGAATTAACCCAAACAATCATGTATAAATTACAATATCCTCCCCCTACCTCCCACATTTGCAAATTTGTTTGGACATCAGTCTGTAAGTTAAGATATTTACTTGGGCATTAAATATCTTCAAGATTTGTTGACCACAGATACCTTCAATTTTTGAGCTAAATTTATATGTGAATCACAGACAAATGAGTTTCACACATGGTCTTCATTTTTTTTTTGTGTGTTGTGACTAACTATGTGCAAGCACTTTTGACACATGGATGGCTGCCTATAGTAAATTATATCTCATATTAATTCAGGCACAAAATAAAAAGAAATAAGTAATCTAGAACTTGAATTCCTTTAAATTCAAAGGATCTCTGACAATATGTATTCATGTTGCATTTAACTGATGATGTCACACTTCTGTAGGTTCAAAATATGAAATATCCTGTTGTTTAATTTGTCAGAATACTTCAGAAATGAAAGAGAGAAGAAAAAATATGTATAGTTACATCTTAAGAAAGATATAAAGAAAAGACAAAGGAAAATGAACATAATAAAAATAATCATTTCTCTTATTGTGGAAACGTTAATCTGTGGTCTCAGTTTAGCGCCTTCCAAGAATAAGCAAATTTGACCTTGGATAGATTTAAAAGGTAAAGAAAAATATTGCTACATCTATAACTTTTTTTTTTTTTTTTTTTTTTTAAAATATGGATTTCTCCATTGTTTTTCTAGAGCTTGTCTCATATACATCTTGTGTTACTTATCCTGGTCTTTTTTGATTGTCTGTTAGTTTTCAGAGAGATAGAATTCAAAGACTCAGGTACCTTTGTCCATAAAACTTTTGACAAAACCAAGCTTTTAGTTTTCATATCCTGAGCTATACTGCTTGTCTGACAAATTCCTCATGAATGATTGGACTCAAACTCCAAATAGTACTCTTCCATGCTTTCTTTTGCTAGTGCCTTTGCAGATCAAGATTGCTTTTAAGCATGGCCATAGGAGTAACTTGATGAATCACCATCCAATTAGAACTTCATAGGTGGTAGAACACAAGCTGGCCATTTTATTAACCTAGAAATTTGTTCTTTCTTTTGGAGCTTAGATCTCCTAACTGTGTAGCCTAAATTTTAAAAGCAAACAAAACAAAACAGAAACTGAGATAGTTAGTGAAGTCTCCCCTCATGAGAGGAATAAGATTTTACCATAGGGTTAGCCAGATACCAGATAACGTCAAAGAACCAGTGGCAGTCTGCTTGAAAATAAATTTTACACATTCATTGAATGTATCTGGTTTTATCAAATGCTCTTAAGTGGTGTGATAGTGAAATAGCGTATATTAAAAACTCAAGCTGTATGCTCAGTGGTGAAGAAAATGTAGGAGCTCGTGGCTGAATAAGTTTTCTTGCAGTACCAACAGATGGCAACTTACTTTCTAATGCAGTCCAGCCGACTCTAACAGGGAACTAAAATATTCTAAAACATTCATATACACCTACTGGCCTCATGTAGGTGTAGATCTACTGCGTTGGATACCAAATTATTACACCTCTGTGGGATTTCATTGGGCTTCATAAGAAGGAGAATGTTGTCTGGTATATGGCATAGTTACTCAGGCTAACATCTTGGATAGACAACATAAAGGACCCACCACACAGACATTTGTTTTTTGTACACATGCAGTTAGATGGTTATTTTTTGAACAGCTGTGCTTGTCAGACTAATAATCCATGTTTTGTCACATGGCATGATCTGTATAAGCCAAGGAGTGTTAAGTGTATTCCAGCATCAATTACTGAAGTATGAGTATGTGAAAAGAGATAATACTTACCAAATTAATTTGTATAGTGCTTTCCCAGTCCTTCTCATTGTTCACTCCAGCATTATTAACCACAATATCCAGCCTTCCAAAATGTTCAATTACTTTTTTGAAAGCACCTATAGTAAAATCCAAAGTTAAACTAGTACTTATGGAAAATAAGACACAGAAATAAAACATGTATTCATTAAATATAAAAATACAGCATATACTTACAAACACACGCTTTATTAATCCACCAAAATGTTTCAACTGTTTTCTTAATCACTAATGAGCAACACAGAATTACGTGTTTTATCTAACCATTCACCAATATTAAACATATTCAGGAAAACTGAAGGAATTAAGATACCACACTAAGCTTTTCATTCTGTTTCATAATGTCTAACATGAGCAAATGAAAGTTCTTAGCACCCATATATTTTGTATTAGATAGGATGTTTGGCACCCTTATTATATAAATTAAGCACTTACATCTCGAGTTTGATGTAGTTAATAAATTCCAGATCTGTCTCCACCTATTTTAAATGCAAAATAAAAGCTTCATATGTTCAGAACCATGGACTCTGGTCTGAGTCTGAATTTAACTTATTTAAAGAATGCAGTACTTATCCAGTGATATAACTAATATGAATCTTTTAAGTAAAAACAATTCATCACAGTTCTTGATTAAATTTATCCATTTATGAAATGGATATTTTTATACATCAGGTAACTTTAATAACATCTCACAAATTCACATCTTCTTCTGTTGATGAAAATAATGACCTGTCTTCCAAAGAATTTAAAAATAAAGAACTGGGAAACTTCCACAGTGACACTGTGTTCTCCCAGGTGACAGTGTTTGAACTAAGATAAAAGATGTGTATGGAAAAATACAATGATGTCATAGTGATGAGGAAACGCATCTAGTCTGGCCCTGCTCTGACAGAACAGTTGGATGAGATGACCTCCAGATGTTCTTTCCAGACTAAGTTTTTCCATGACTGCAGACCTTATCTGAAATACATATATAGCTTTTTTGTTCTTCCCTCCAGATATTTCTAATCACTAAACATTTTTCGTTATGCAAAACACCCCTCCTCCACTATATTGTTTTAAAAAACATCAGTTGGTGACTGATTGAAAACCCAGAGTATTTCAGGTATAGTGAAATTATGCTCAGCGGGCCTTAATGAAACTACTTCACCAAAGGGTGATCCCAGGATCCTCTGAATTCTCTGGTATTTCTCTGGTACTTCTTCTTTGGCTATTAGTGTCAATCAGGTCAATAGTAGCAGTAGCTCTGAGAGATCTAGCTATCTAGCTTTTTTTTTTTTTTTTTTGGTAGTTGCAGGGCTTTACAAAAGCACCAGATGTTGGTGCTGTTACAAGTTTATATTTACAAGCTGAATGACACAGGTCCATCACTGTCATCATCTTGATATCAGAACAAGAGCTGGGCAGTAGCTGGGAAACTTTTTATTTGTCCAACTACCCTTATTGTACAGACTTTCTAATGTTCTTCTGTAACAGAATATTTTAATATTTTAAAGCATCTCTTTTTGGCTTTCTGCCTTTCAGGGATTTGTTATGTTTATTGCTGTCTCATTCTCTGATCCCTTAACTCTTCAATCATCCTTCCTCATCTTCCCAGTCCTGCACAAGCCAGGGCAACTAAAAAGTTGGCTTAGGAGCAGAACTGATTACTTTAGCTTAGTTTCAATTAATACAATAAATGCAGTTTGAGTTAGCTTCCAAATTTTGCAAAATGTCTCTCCCATTCACTTTTAAGCCTTTTTGAAATAGCCTATTTCGTCAACTCCACTCTTAAGAGAATCTTTTGCTTTCAAAAACACTGAGATAACAGTATTTCTGCCAAATAATATGCATTAACTATTAAATTCACACATTGACTTGACTAATTGTAGTTTTCTAGCTTGCACCTTAAGAAAATAGCAAAATGTTTTTCAGCTGTTTGCATATCTATGTTAAAATAAAGAATGATTATGAAATTTAAAATATTTCTGGTAGAAGTTTACCTGTCTACAATAGTCCATCTGTTACCTTCCCACAGAAAATAAGATTCTCACTACAAATTCTTAAGAATCTTATCACCCACTCATTTTTCTAAACTGATTTTTCATTCTTCCCTTTCTGAATAGAGAATAATTCTGTTTACACTGCTAAGACAACCTTTAAGACTAGTTGTCTTATGAAATCATATCAAATAAAAGCAGATGATCATGCAGAACATTGATCATTACAATGAAGAAGAAGATCCATTTAAATGGAGATGTAAGAAACACAGTGCAAAGTAAGTCATAAGTGGAATACCAGTCATAAGTGAGCTTCCTAAGTTTTCAGGGAAAGCAAAATTCAGTGTATGGTAACTTAAAAAGTGGAACAAGGTTGAAGATTTTTGTGGGGGAATGTGTGAGAGTGCCAACAGAGAAAAAAGCACAGGCAAGAATTGAATATGGATAAAGCAGTTGCTTTTCTACCCATAAGCTCTAATGCTGTGACTTGTTTTGTACTGGCTGTGACTTGTTTTGTACTGAAAGACTTAAACTAAGAAAACTAATGACACTGACTGTAAAAAACAAGTATAGGACTCAATGCATCCACTAAATGCAAAAAATTCTAGGAGTGAAATTAGGTTTATTAATCAGCAGTTTGCAATTAAAAGTGAGGAAAGAGAAGAGAAGGCAAAGCAGTAACAAACAGAAGCCCTACAGGATTTGAAGTTGTGATGGCAAATTTTTGCTAAGCAACCTTAAATGGGAAAAATGCAATATCAGAGAAGCATAAGGAGCTTCTTGCTCTTGCTCCTTGCCATCACTCCAGTCTTATTCTAATCATTCTTTTCCTGCTAACTTGGTTCCAAATCCTCCCCCACTGACCCATCATTCTCCTTCCAGTTCCCAGAGCTCAGCCTTTAGGCCCTACACTAGCCTGGCACTAAAATGAGGAGGAAATGTGGGAAGTGGGAGAGAGAAAACATGCTGGGGTAACAGCCAGGCTGCAGCACATGCTATTCCTACCCTTAAGATGCTTATTCTTGCTCCTGAGTTACTCCTCCCACTTGAAGAAAAAGTCAGTAATGAACCTAGCTGATAAACAAACAAAAAAGTTTGCTGATCAGAGCAGATCTCATGTTTAAAGTCCAGCATCTCCCACGTAAAACACTGGAATTAGGTGTAATCATGCTAACTCATAGCTAGGAAAAATATTGCTGAGTTCTGGACTATCCGCAATGCTTTGTGAAAGAGGAATGGATATGCTTCACCACTACTGTTGAGAAAGCAGTGAGTGAAGCATAGTGCATAAAAGTAGAACTAACAATGCTCACATCTAGCCTGACACAAATGAATCTGGGGAAAGGGTACTAACAACAGTTATGTCAAAATCCAAAAGTGACTCACTACCTGTGAATGTTAACTAAGAATGAAGCTTTAATGAAGTGATGTGGTGACTATGAGATGTGAAGGGTATGTCAAAATTACAAACTATTCCAAGATCTCAGTGGGAAGCAGGATTTATTCATTAACATGAATGGCAATCATGTGTGAGGGAAGCTTCTTGCCATGCCCTGCATCTGCAAAACATATGCAAAACTTTATCGATCCTTATCCAACCCCACACTAAAGCAGCGTGCCATCTTTTGCCGACTCTTCTTTCGGCACAGCAGCAGGACGTTGAAGGCAAGCATGCTGTACGGAAAGAGCACTGCAACCCGGAGATTTATTACTCCTGTGATGAGAGAATGCAGCTTGGAGTCTGTACTGAAGCCTCATAAAAAGCAAGTCCATGCTTTAAAGTTTATGTATATTACTCATAAAATAACAACTATCTTCTGCAGAGGCTTTTATGCAAAAATGTCACACAGCGCTCAATGGAAATGATTTCTCTGGCTTTTCTTTACGATGTGCCAAGTAACACAGTGAAATATGCGCGCGCTGGCAGTCATATTTCACATCTGCAGGTTCAGAAACAAATCCTTTTTGAGTCACTGTCAGGAGAGATTGGGAGTAGGCTGTCCTGCAGCACCCATAATTGCGCACCTATAGGTGCAGCAGCCCGGGCTCCCTTGGCGCGCTGAGCCGGAGCGCAGCGCTGACGCTTGGTCCCTTACCTTTCAGCTGTTCGGGGTCCGTAACGTCGCACTGGATGAACACCGTCCTCTGCGCCTCGAACTGCTCGTCCAGGGCCTCCTTGCTCTCCTGCCCGGCCTCGAGGTTGCGGTCCAGCAGCGCTACCTGCCCGGGGACGGAGGGAGGGAAGGGAAGGAGCGGGGCTGAGCGGAGCCCCGCCGAGGCTCGGGGGCTGCCGGTGCCCGTGGCGGGGGCGCTACCCGGGGCTTACCTTGGCTCCCTTGCCCAGCAGCGCCTGGACGAACGCCCTGCCGATGCCCTGCGCCCCGCCGGTGACCAGCGCCACCTTGCCATTGACGTGCATGGCGCTGCCGGTCCGTCCCGCCCGGCCGGCGCACAGGAGGCTTCTCCCGCCCCGCCGGAGGAACCTAGCGCCGTGTCACCTGCCCCAAGTTTCCTCCCTCCGTCGCTCCCTCCCTCCTGCCCTCCCTCCTGCCCTCCTCCTTCTCCTCCTCCTCGTCCTCCTCCTCCTCCTCCCGGCGGTGCTGTTGCGGCCCATTCCCCCCGCTCCCCTCGCGTACGTCCCCGAGCTGCCCGGGACAGGGGGGAGCGGGGGCGGAGCGGCTCGGTCCCTGCTAACTCGCTCTCCGGGGCAAGACCGAAGCAGCGAGGGCCGGCCAGAAGACCCCCCCCCCGCCTGGGGCAGAGCCCCCGGCCCACTGCGGATGGGCTGAGAGGGGTCTGCGGGCTCCGAGAGAGCTCCCGGCAGCCGGCTGAGGCTGAGCGCCCTGCGGGTGGGCCAGGCGGAGAGCAGCAGGGGGAAGGAAGCGCGGTCCGGACAAGCGAAAAGGCACAGGGTGCTTGTCCTTTCCTCCCACCCGGGAATAGCCCGGCAGCCCCCTCCCTAGCTGGCAACCCGTGTGAGGGCTCCCTTGTGTGAAGAAGCAGGCATTAAACGGGGCGAACGGCGGGCACATGGGGATAACTGCTTTTGAGAAACGCTCAGGTCTGTGTGTAATGAACCTTGTGTTTCCAGAAATGGTTAACCACTTTTACAGCTTGCAAGCCAAATATCCCACTACATAACGCAAATTACGTTTGATTAAAAACGGATGTATCAAGACCAAGTAACATACATCACTGTATGTAAGAAATAAGAGCAGTCTTACTGATCAAAAAGCTGAAATCAAGTTTCTTGTTCGTTAGTATTTCACTGGAGGCTCACAAATGTTATCCCACAGGAAAACCACTGCGGTGGAGTGTTGGGCAGATGGGAAAACCCATCGCTCCAGCCTTAAGCACAGAAAACGTACATATGTCAGGTATGCATCTGTGTATTATGACACGCTTTTCTTTGGGCTGCTCTTTTGCCTGGTGTATCAGGTTTAAACTTTTTGCTTGTGCTTTCGAGGCCCAAAGGTACTCTGACTCAGACTTCATCACTATCATTACTGTCTGTTGCAGTGTTTCCTTGCTTCGCAGCGACAGGAACAGTACACCTATTTGGTTTTTCCTCCCAGCTGCCTGTTTTCTCCTATGCTGCCTTCATATATGGAACACCCTTCATTAAATTCTTTTTTTTTTTTCTTCTTCTTTTTTTTTTGCTTTTTTCTTTTTTTTTTCTTTCTTTTTTTTTCTTTTTTTTTCCCTAGAAGAACTGAATTATATTACTCCTAACACCAGCAAACTGTTACAGAACTATTAAGGTAACTATGTTACCTAATTGAGTAAATTGAGTAACACAAGAACTTGTTATTATAACCTTTGTCCTTAAAAATGTGAACTAATATAATCCAGCTGCAAAATTGGACAGCAGCCATCTAGTTTTCCTAAAGATCATGATTCACAGTACTTCAGAAAAGCAGTCGGAGCTGGTCTCTGGGATTAGTGATTTGTTTGACTATGATACCTGTATTTCTGGGAGGACTCCAGATTGCTTTGGAACTGTGAAATTTGTGCCACCTAAACTGCCATGCCTAATGAAGTCTTTCCCAACCAGCTGAGCCAGCTTCCCTAATCTGCTGAGAGGCAAGCACAGTGCCCGGTCAAAGGCACATCATGAGAACACTGTTACCACATAGGGACCAAACAATAGAATTATAGTGGAGTCTTTCACACTCAACGCAACCCCGATAACTTCTCCCCTTCCTCAACCTTTGGCCAAGTCACAATCAACATCCGTCATGGTCTTTATTTTCACTGTGTATCAATATTTTTTTAAAGTGCTACGCAAAGGAAAAGATCAATAAAAAAAAGCCTTTGTGTTGTCAAATCATTGTAGTCAGTATGACCTTTGGCAGCTCTTTTCTAAATTGTTGATAACTCTGCATAAATTTTAAGAACAAGCTGGACTCTTCAGTGACACTGGAATGCTTTGAGTGCACACACTCTGCATTAAACAAATCTTACAAGTCTGTGTTCTAGCAGTCAGCTTGGTTGAATATAATTCTGGACATGGTAGATTGAAGTTACAGAAAGTGAAGTATTGTAATATACTAACCCAAGGTTTCTAAATCTGATTTTGTTCACTGAATGTAGTAATGGAAAGGGTCCATTATATGTACTTGTGCAAGAAGACAAAACAAAAAAAACCCACAAGTGTTCCGCATCAATACCTGTAACCTTGGCAAAAATATATCTGAAATCAAAGACAGCATTCTCAGCTAGAACAGAATGTGCCAATCTTCCAAATACAGGAGGAAGTACCAGAAGGATGATTGTGATTTACCAGGGCCAGCAGAGATTGCTTGGCTGTAAGAGATATGTATGCTTTTCTCCTTCACACTGCACCAAATTTGCTGATAACTCACTGCAGTGACTGAAGAATTTTGTTCTGGCATTGTCTTTTACCAACATTGGTCTGTAATATGATCAACTGCATAAAAGATTAAATGTTGCCCACAGAAAAAAAGCTCTTTATAGACATTTGCATTGTTAGAAATCCAGAGTTAGCATCTCTTCATAGACTTCTTGCTGAAACTTGGGTGGCTAGTTATGAAGGGTTTGTTTTCCATGACTAAATTGGCAGTTTTCAAACCTTGCCTTCAATATTCATGGAAGAACAGAGAAGCATGAGGACTTCTGCTTTTTATTGGTCCACATTTTCACATAACCTATCCTTAAGAAAAACCCATATCAGACAGTATATAAAAACTTGGAAGAACTGTCTCAACAAGCAACTATGAACAATGTATCATCCTAAATAGTTTATAGAGACTGAGTACATTCATTGGGTATCTTATTTAATGTGTGTGGGAAGCTGATTATGCTTATTTAAGAAAACATGACATAAAAAATGATGTTGCATTATTTAATGGTACAGTCAAACCAAATCATACCACCTTCATGTTTCTTTTTTTTTTTTTTTTTTTTTTTTCCCAAGTGAAGTGTACAGTAACACATGGCCTTAGGGGTTTGTCATACAATATGCTAACTGGACTCATAAAAATCACAAATGACTATTATCTGAAATCACAAGCATGAAAAGATTTTAAATGACTGCATGAAAGTTTGGTTTGGGTGCTTTGAGCGACAAGCAATTCCGTACAGGTAATCTGCACTTTCTGTTCAAATTTTAAAAATATCAATAAAACCAAATAATGCCTTAGATGTTGAAGCCATTCAGATTAAATCTTCCACCCAGCCCCACTGACTGAAATGCTAAATACATGTGACATTTACGTACAGAATATGATTTCACTTTACTGCTTTCCGGTACTAGTATTGGTTAGCAAAATTTCATTAATTTTGGTTTCCTTCTGCTGCTATGATCCTTCCTCTTCCATTTCCCTCCATTTACTTATATTTATTCTTTTCAGTATCCCGTGGCTTATGTTCCAGTGTTCCACACAGAACACAATGGCATCAAAGCATGAAGAGATTACCAGGTGATTTTAACCCATTTTTAAAAAGAAGATAGGAATATGATCTCTCTCAGATGCATTATCCTGTTCACTCATTTTTTTTTATTTTTTATTTTTTATTTATTTTTTATTTGTTATTTTTATTTTATTTTTTTTTTTTTTTAGCAGAAAAGAGATCCATGCTTAATTTGTGTGACCATTTCTGTACTCTGCAAGGTGTTATTCAAGCTGCTATGAAAACTAGGTAAGCAAGATCACAGCTCTGAATGGATTATCAGGCAATGAATGTAGGAGGGCATTCAAACACAGTTGCCACAGTGTGTGTACTTTTGTATGTCCCTTTATCCAGCTTCTGTGGGAAGGAAAGATGGAAAACAAAGCTAGAGAAATGTCCCAAGTGTCTAAAATTATGTGGGAGAGTTAAAAGACAAATCAGGTCACAGACTTAGTTTTGTGTTACCAGGCATTCTTTAACAAGAAACCTTATTCATCAAATGTAACAGTTTTTCATGTCCCAGGGTTTTTTTCATCATGTCATTTCTGTATGATCTCTCTGTTGTGCACCAGGGTAGAAAGGCAGCAATTACTGCACAAAAAGATAAGGTTATGCAGCTATGCTTTATTTCAGTTATTATAACTTGCAATATACAGAAAAATTCAAGACATCTGATAGATAGACTGGTTGCCAAAGTTGTCAAACTAACTTAAAGGGCAAGAAACTGAATGAACAACAGGCTCAATGATTTTCCAAAAGGCATATTTACAGAACAAAATCACAGCCCATGCTAGTTCAGTGGCTGGAATATTTTGCTCATCCAGAACAGAAGTACGTGCAGAAAAAAATCTGAAAGTCAGTGCATTAGCACAATATGAAAATAAAAAGGCAAAAGGCTTGGTTTAGTTCCATAAGGAAGATCATGAAGAGAAGACTAGATCACTTTATAAAGTCAAAAAGAAAAGTCACTGGAAACATTTAAAATGGGAATGAGAAACTTGTGATGTGCAATTTCCTAATTTTTAGAAATGTCTAGAAAGCATGCAGTTTTTGTGAAAAGATTTTTCAGGGCTTGTGAGGAACATGTTACAGAAAATGAGAAGTGAGGGAGGTGATGACTGGTTTTTATATTGCCTTTAATTCACGTTAGAGAAGAGAAAATTATGAGAGATTTCTGTCACTTATCTGAAGTGACAAAAAGGTGGTGAAAACATCTACTATGGAGGAAATAAAAGTTTTATTGTAAAGAAAATTATTTAGTGGGAAATATCTGGTGAAGAGAGAAATAGCTTCCCAGGCTACTGACATGAGGATTTGGGGATCCAGTTTTGGTTCCTATTCTGAGATGTTTTTGAGCTCTCCAGCATGCTTTTTCTTGTAAGCTCAAGATCCTGCTTTTATGCTCAGCATTATCACTGTAACAAATATTAGCAATATTTATAGAAATAAAACCAAGCTAGCAAAGTAAGTAAGCAAGTAAGCTATGAAGCAAGTAAGTTAACACAGTGCACAGTGATGACATGAGTATGATTTATAATGCTTTTAAGAAGTCACTAGACATCTAGAATATGGGGGGTAATTCCATGCCTGAGAACCAACACGTTTTAAAAAGGTGCCTGCTACCAGAAGAACATGAATGTGAGCATGAATGTGCACTGCCAGGGCTGCACAGGCCTCCTCTAGCAGGCAGCTCTGCCAGGCCTTAAACTTCTCAAGACTGGAGCCAGGCTCTAAATGAATAAGGCAGGATTCAGTGTTAAAGCATGCCCTGCCCTCTCTCTATCTGATATAATTACAGGAGAACCTTTAAAACCCTGTATTTGGCACTGTCTTTAAACACCACAGCAGTATGGCAGCTGGCAATAAAAACACAACAAAAATATGTGAACCCCTCCCATGCCTCTTGCAACTTTGGCAACACACCATATGAAGGACTGTCTACACTATTCATTTGATTATCAACTCATCGAGCAATGCAAATACTTATACATTTGGAAAGTAACTGTATGCTTACACTGCAAGGCTTCTTAAAAAGCTAGCCTGATAAATTAAAACCACACTATCCACAATAATGGAAAATGTGCTTCTTAGAACTGTATAATTGTAGTGTAACTGAGAGTTGTCTGCCTCCTTAAAGGACTATATCCACATAGCTAATGTTTATTCTCTTCATCATTTGTTGAAATGCTAGATTCATATTAATCCTTATTTGATAAATACCAATGTGCTTTCTTTGAAAAATATGCAGTTGAAGAGAGATGGCATATGTTTTTGATTATGATTTAACTGTTAAAAAGTAAGGACTTAAAAAGAAAAAAAAAAAAAGAAAAATCCTAGAAAACTTTCACTCCAACTTTGAAAAATAATGAATTAGCAGGGAGCCATGAATCTAATGAATTCTCCTTATTTTGCTTTCCAAATTTCTGTAGGGTCAGACAGAGATAGTTGTCTTACAATCTAATGTTTTTGCTCTCTCCTATTTTTCTCTACATGCAATCACTGTCTGGGTACATCAATTTCTGGGCAGTTTGTTTTGGGAAAAAGGATCACATACAGAGCTTTTTCTGAGTGATGGCAGAGCATTTTGTGCTGCAAAGTGATTGTTACACATATGTTTTAGGGAAGTCAGAGAGCTTCCACAATTGTTGTGTGCAAAATCCTGGAAGTGCTACAGAGTGCTTGTAACTATTGTTGTAACTGCAACAATAACTACTTGTAACTACAGAGTGCATTATTGACGTCAAAGGAATGATGCAGTGACATTCAGAAATAATATGGAAAAGTGAACCAAAACTCAAACAAAAGATATAAAAAAGTAAGAAAAGGAACTAATGAGAGATGTACTTACCAGAAATAACACTTGCTGTCATCTTTCTCTCATCACAGAGTGGGTAAGAAAGAGTTCTGGACCATAATCTCATGTTGCTTCTCCACCGGAGTGCCAAGAGCAACATCCTGGCAGAACGCAAAATGAAAGTGGAATATAAGTACCCTCATTAGTCATCCTTCTTTTTTACCAATGGGGGCAGAATATCATTTTGTTTGAGCTCTGAAAAAAGAACTGCAGTGAGAAAATAATCTGTAGTTCTTAAATCACAAATGTTTGTTGTTGCTGTTACTTTTATTTTAATTTAACTCTGTTTGGAATGATAACCCTAAAAATAAACTGTGGTTCTTGCTGCAATATGAAAGGAAATAACCAGATATCCTGGTTATCCAAACTGTAAGACATTTTAATGTAGCATGGGGAGTTATATTTTTTTGACCATAAATTATTATTTGTTTGTTTTTCAAGAGGTGTTCGGAACATCTGAGAATAAAAGAAAAAACCTCTACTGATATACTTAGTGAAAAGTCTGCTGGGATAAATAAATAGTGTTCTGAATGGTAAAAAGTCAATATTTTCATTGAGATGAATCTCTTCAAAACGTGATTGCACAAATAAATGATGATAAGAAATACAATTATGGTAATTAATACTATAGCTTTGTAAATAATTACATAATGCCAGATAGAATACTTATAATAATACTTAAAGCATTCTTTAGCAAATTTCTAAGTATGTCTATATGTCTAAAATCTAAGAAGTCTAATACATTCTTAATGATTAAAAATTTTAGCACATGTTGCTTCATACACTGCTGTCAATTTCAGGCTCAAAGTTGTAAGATGAAACCAGTAAATGAGTTGAAAATCTTTTTTTTTTTTTTTTTAAGAAAAGAAAAAAACATACATAAAAACGAACAAACAAACAAACAAGCAATGAAAAAAACATAATGTACATAGCATTTGTACATAAAAATGAACCAGAAATTAAGAAACAAAAATAACTATATGAAACTACCAGACTTATTTTCTTAAGGAAATGTAAATACTGATATTATTTTGTGAAAATGAAAAAAAACAATCCAGACAAGGATAACCCTAAGTAGTCAATTACTAAATATTGTTTCTGATTATTCAAAATGGTTACAACTACAAAATAAACTGCAACTGGTAGCTGATAAAGAAAATTTTATTATGTGTTTTCCAGCTGAGATTCTCTTGGCTTACAGAGGAGTTCGTGTTTTTAAAGAACTCACCGATGCAGCTTGGTAAAAGGAGCGTATTATGCTGATATAAGCACCTTTATTATTTGTGAATGCAGCCACACTCAGCCATCTGTTCATACTAAAAGCTGTAACAGAAGAATTCAGTACAAGTCTATGTGGAGGTCAGGCTCCACCTGCATATGCTGAGTTAATTTGCAGAGTACTATGAATTAGTTCCCAGTTGTGTAAGAGTGTTTACTTAATATGACCATTAGGAAGAAGCTAAAATCTTTGATGTACTGAGCCAAGTTCAGACTCACCATGGATATCCAGAAACAAGTACATTCCTCTAAGACTATATAAATAACTATATATGTCTTCCATTTTACATTTCTGCTGTTTAAACATGCAGAAATACACTTATCTCTTTCCAGAATTAAAGTTATCTGAAAGGCTTTCTTCTTACTGGATAAATTACATTTTAGACTATGCAATGAAACTCAGAATTTCCCACATACTTTTGTGGAGATGGTAAACCTATACTACATTTATTTTATTTTATTTTATTTTATTTTATTTTATTTTATTTTATTTTATTTTATTTTATTTTATTTTATTTTATTTTAATTTCTTTTTTTTTTTTTTTTATGTGAAGCCTTTTAATAAGTCTTCCAATATGCTTCAGAAATCATATAAAACTAGAATCCACATTATCACGTCAAATATGGTAACATACTTGGATATTCTGTAATGTCACCATCATGGAAGGTCTACTAAAATGACTAAGGGACTGGAGCATCTGACATACCAGGATAGGCAATGAGGGCTGGGAGTGTTCAACGTATTGAAGAGAAGGCTAATGGGAATCTCAGGAATATCTATAAATTCCTGATGGGCGGGTTTACAGAAGATGCATTCAGACTCAGTGGTGTCCAGTGATGGGATAAGAGGCAATGGGCAAGAGGCAAAATAAAAATTGTGAAATTTCATTTAAACACAAATTTAATTTTTTTGTTTGTTTGTTTGTTTCTTTGTTTTTCTGTGAGCATGGTCTAGCACTGGAAAATGTTGCCCAGAGATCTTAAACTGTTACCAAGTTTAAATGGACAACCTGCGCTAGATGATCCTGCTTTGAGCAATGAGGGATTGACTTGATGATCTCCAGAGGTTCCTACGAACTCAACGTTTGTGTTATAAATAGCAAAAGGACAGTTTCCATTGCACTTGTAAGTTCATCAAGCTAACTCACCAGCAAATATATTAATATATATATATTATTGTTTAGAAGGAATAGAATTGTTATTAGACTATTTTCATTTTTATTTTATTTTTATTTTAGTGTACAGCAGAGTTATGGATATAAATGTGCGATAGACATGCACAAATGATTTCTCCCTGCCACTCTGTAACATAACATTATGCATTCACATTTGTAGAAAAACCCAGGCTCATGCTGTGGAAACAAAGAATAAGGGAGATCCCCTTACCACCTTTTCCAGAAAATGGCTGGAGTAATACATCTGTACCAAGAACCTTTGAAATGCGCATTATAGATTACAGAAACTAAAAGATGTTCAGCAAAATAATGCACTTAAAACTAGAAAAGTAATTGGTTACTACTGTGAAGAAACAAAACTAATAACAAAATATGCTGGTTTACAGTAAAACCCATATGAAACTTCCTTGTTTAGGAAGCTGCCTTGCTTTGGAATGTAAGTATTGTCCAGATATATCTGATACGTATGTGGTTCCATGGAATTTGACTCAGCCAACATTTGAATATTTTCCCATTACTAATTACAGCATAGATTTAACATAGATTTGATAGTTATAGATATATATTAATTATAGTGTTGATTTAACAATAGATTTAATGATTATTATTATTTTCCTAGTTCTGCTTTGTTCTGGTTATTATTTCACAGCAGCTTTGAGAAATCTGTGTGTCTGAACAAATTAGTCAAAAAACTCTGCTTTGGGGATAAATTGTGAGATGTAATAGCATTTAATTTCCTAAACTTTTCCTTAATTTAACATTTTGAGTGTGATATTTCATGCTAACACTGTACAGTAGGACTGAAAAAGAAATATTTAATTTAAATTATTTTTTCAAAAAGTTATTTAGACAGATAAGTTGAAGATGGAACTAAGACATTTAAATGGAAGATAGTTTTACAGAAGGACATTGCATTTAAATACAACAACATTTGATTTGGTGGTGGGATTAAGGAAGGAGTACATCAGCGTTGAGATTATGAAGCAGTGGGTGCCATGGAGATGAACACACTAGAACAGGTAAGCACATTGCTAGCGATGTTTATATGAACTAAATACTTTATCTGGTATATTCAAACTGTCAATGCAGCATAGGTCGAGATGATTAAAATGAATGACTAATTCTTGTGACCTTTCATATATTCAAACACACATTCATATTCTATTTTTCCCTGAGCTGCATGCTTCATGTGTACTTTGGCTGTGACATGCAGAGCTACGTCTGCCAAAGGACTGCAGTAGTTTTCAAACACGTGCTCAGCCACTGCACCCTTTGGATGTTTTTGTTTTTACCAGGAAAGCTGTCTCACTGACTGTGTTAATCTTTGTCTAGTACATGCATAAACCCATTTGCGTGGAGTCTGCCAGAATCCTGACTGGTTCTATGTGCTGTGACGTGACAAAGCGGTGTGCACAGATACTGAGCTGGCCTTTGTAGACAATACTGGGGCAGCGCTCATTAGCTTATAGTGTTGTGCAACTCTTGCTTGTCAAAATAATTCTACAGTAGAATATTTGCCTAGTCTGTGGTTCCTTTTTTTTTTTTTTCTGTGAGAGATTGGGAAAGGTTCAAATACACACATCTCCCATTTGAGAGGTGTTGTTTACCCACTGAAATTTAAGCTGCTTTAGTGCTTGAGTAGTACTTCTGGCTTTTTTGTCATATAGGGCAACACTGGAATTTCATTAGGCCAGACACAAAGTGAACTATAAAGAAGAGGACACAATAATTACCTTCCTTTTATTGTTTTCTACTTATTGCCTTAAATTTTGAAACATGACCAGTGAATGAGCTGAACAAATTTGTATTTAGCTAGGCAGACTGTTAATTTATAAATGTCTGTCTATATAAATGAAACATATATACAAATCCTGAGATATAGATGTATTTTTATGGATCTACAAGTTCTGCTGTATGTGACTGAATTTAATTTCTTGGAATGTGATTGTCATATCTTACTGATATACTATTAAATAAGATTAGTTGATTTTGTGAAATTCTCAATCAGTTAAATACTACTCCTATTTTAACTATTTCATGCCCTGTAACATTATTGAATAACAGTATAATGTATGGTATATTAAGGATCAGTTCTTAGTCTTTTGAAATGGTAAGTGAAAAAAAATTCTGAAAAATATGAAGTTAAAAATCCAAAATAGGAATATGAGAAGGAACATAGAGAATTGCTCAACCAAAAATCTCTGAAACTCAGATGCTCAGTGACACACTGAGCATTTTTGTAAATATGAAGGGAATCAGACTAGATCACTTCATTATTCTAGCTCCCTGGACCACACAACATTCCAGGTCACTATTCTCTGTGAGCAGGGATATTCGATGTTTCAGTATTAGGAAATCCCTTCTCTCTTATGGAACCACATTTGTTTTGCTAAGTGTAGAAATAATGTTAGAACAAGAATATTCTTATTTCGTTAACAACCACATGATTCATTTTGGCCAAATGAATGTCTCATTCTGAATTTGCATCATTTAGGGATTTTATATCTTATTAGTTGTATTATGCCATTGTATAGTTTCTGTTATATGTACTATTTCTTGTTATGTTTCAATTTCCTTGCTTTTTTTTTTTTTTTTTCCACCCAGAATTTCCATACCATGAATAGTTGTGAGATTTCATGGCTGTGAATTCCTTTCCAGTAATAAACACAACTGTGAAATGTGAGAATTTTCCATAGAATTGATTTTCAAATTCTCTGCCAGCCTTGTCATGGGTTTTTAAGGCTTATTAGACAAACGTGTCTAGTTGTATTGTCAGCCTGGAGAAAAACAAAGATAAAATTTTCAGCCTCATAATATTACTTGACTGCATGCCTGTAAGTGAAACCTTCAATTAATAATTTTTAATGTTTTCTAATTATTGCCTTTTCTTTTGCCTCAAATAATGAAGCTCTGACAAGATAAGTATGTTCTGTATAAACTTTTATTAGATATACAAGGATATAGTAAAAACATCCTACCAGTTTTGGAGGGAAATTTTAGGTTGGCTTGTAAATCACAGTCTAGGTGCAAAGGACTACGTAATCCATTTCTAAGCAGCTGAGACAGCAAAATCTGTAAGGTAATTTACAGTATTGCAGCAGAAGTCTTCAACAGAGTTTAATTAAAGTGCTCTGGTGATCTGAAGATACTCATAATCCAGCACTGAAATTAAAGAAGTCCACATCAACAGAACTTTTTCTCAGGCTTATGATGCCAGTTGGCATTGCTATACATATATATGTATCATGTATAAATCTACATTTAATGACCAAAATAAATTCAATCACCCCCCAAGTAAGTGATGCGACATCAAAATATGAGTCACCTTGTCCCAGCTGGTAGATTCAGATCACTTAAATGATGCATTTAGGCTTTTTATACAGTCCATGGAGAATGTTAGATGGGTGATCTAAAGAGGAAAGTTTTCTGCTGAGTTGCTTTGAGCTTGCGAGCAAGGGTAGATCTTATGCTTGCAGTGCACAGATCTGCACCCTGTACTTTAGGTGTCTGCTCATTTGGCTCCAGCTCCACTTCTGAGTATCAATGTTTAACTTGAAGGGAATATTTGCATATTCATGTTAATGGCTATAGAATTACTACAGTATACATAATGCAGCTAGACTGTGTAACTGATTGCCATGCAATGTGGTAATTTTACATGGGTTCAGGAAATCTTTAAGAAAAAATATTTTAATTAAATGCAAAGTTACTAGCAGTGAATGTGGGATAGTATATTGTAAAAGAATTGCAAAATATGTATCTTCTGTTTTGCTCTGATGACTGTCAAAGACAGGATTGTGAGATATGTGGGTCTTTATTCAGAATGAGAACACTCATGTTTTCAGTATTATAGCAGCACTATCATGCACACTAAGTGAACTAAATCTATTCCATGCTTCTCAGATTTTTTTTTTTCAAGAGAAAACAGATTATTCTTGAAGCAAGTCTGATTATTTTTTTTTTACCTACTTTAGGTATATTCCATATTCCATTCTGTCTTTCCCTCTATATTAATATACATTCAGTCTTCAAAATACATTTATGCGTGTGCATATGTATACACCTATTCTGTATACCTTTCAAAACCTAGGAAATATTCCAGTTCTCCATGTCACTAATTTCTATTTGAAAGATAAATTATCCCATTATGAACTCCCCAAACTGGTACAACCTGGCAAAATGGCAATAATATTTACAGAATGAGTTTATACTTTTCTTCCTGGCTTAGGTGGCATTAGGTGGGGCTGATATAGTTCATTGCCAAGAAAAGCATATATGTATATCTCAAAGTGCCTTTTAATGAATTTATCTGTTTCAATACCTCAGAAAAATTATTCTTGTTCAAATGAGAAAGAAACTCTGATATGCGATACATTTAGCACTTTTAAAGTACAGGTTTTTGTTCTTTCTCCTCTTGGAATTAGTGAGATAAAGGTCAAGCACTAAGGTCACAGTTTCTGTATGAATCTAAATTAGTTTTGTACAAGCTGTGCCTCTTATGCTTGTAAGAACTAAGAATCTGGTATGATCATGATCCCGCATTCCAAAGACAGTATCACTGCAGAGTTTATAATACACAAAAAAACAAAAACAAACAAACAAACAAACAAAACAAAAAAAAAAAAAACAGGGAATCATTATTTGGTAGGGGATGAAGGAATAAAAAAACGTAATCAATATTTGGTAGTGGATGAAGGAAAAAATTAGCAGTGGTTAGAACAAAATTTTATGAATATGTTATTTTCATAAATTATAAAGTTATAAAATATGCTAAAAGTATTCTTTGCCTTTGTAATGCCTATTGACCATCTTGAATTATATAAAAGAAAGAAGTTTTTCATAGGGAAAAATAGTACAACGCCTCTTATTATCATAGTGTAGTTCATTCCTGAATATGTATATTTATTTAATTTTGGACTTTTTGCTTTTACAAGTAAGCCTGGTTATTCCTTTTTCCTTTTCATTTAATTAATGTCTAGCTTCTGTAGACTTGAAATATGTTATCTTGAAGTTAATTATGTAGGAGATTCCCAGATACAGTACACAGAAGTAAAATCTGTATGTGATGAATTAGAAGTGGCTAGTAAATACAAATTGTACTGCTAGGCTGGAGCACCCGGGTCTCTTTGTCATTTTTTTTCTTTCTTTCTTTTTTCTTCTTTTTTTTTTTTTTCAGCTTTGGGCCTGTGGATGGAGCATTTGTTTGCTTAAAATTTTCAGAGTACCTATTTCATACGAAAAGTGAGGGTGGATTTTGGCATCACTGCAGGTTCTTTTTCCAGAACCTTTTGGCCTTTTTCAAGTGTCTGGGCTCTAACTCAAAGTTACTAACCACATCTGGCATCTGGAGCACAGAAAGTTCAAGGCAGGATGTCTCAACAGCCTGCAAAGAGTTCCAAAAATTTAGAGAGTAAGTATGTGCAAATTGAAAATCATACACTAGGAATCTAGGAACTAAGACATATCAAATGTTGAATGACTAAATATAACCCAATGAAGCTGAATTATTTCATGCTGATTCACTTAGGTGTATGACTAATCAGTCAGAGCTAACACAGTAGCAAACTCAAAAGGGTGAGAGAGCTTCAGAAATCAGCAAAGTTGGAGAAAGAACCAGTAACTGGGAAAACACTGTGCTTAACATTTTTAATTTATTGCACTTTTGCTCTACATCTCTCAACCATTATTACGAGTCCTAATGGTTAGCTGATACAATACTGCAAGCACTAGCTCTTGTAATGCCAAGGAAGCAGTCCTAACGGTAGCTGACACTGTACTATAGCACCAGTAGCTCTTGGCATGCCTCACTGCAGACAACAAGGTGGTGAAAGGTAGTAGCAGCTTTCCTGTGGTAAACCTCTCCAGTTCTTTGTAGCAGTACAATTACTCTAGTTCAGGGGACTCGGGGATTTTCAAGCCAACATCTACAAAAATATTAAAAAGCTAAAAGTGGGGCTGAAGATGAGTTTTAATAATCGAAATCCAAGACTGAGACTTGGAAGCTCTGCTGAACAGTGCTATATTTTTGGTAGTCATGCACAAGATTACATTCTTCCCTTCAGTGGCTGCCATCTTGTTAGGATTAAGAAGGACGTTTGAAACCTAAATCTGATCAGTAGTCTGGAAATTTATCTGCCCAAGTATTTACCTGTCCTGTTTCGTGTTAACTTCAGACAAAATATGGTTATTTGGTCCACTTTCTTTAAATTTAAAGGGTATGAGGTGTGCTCTGTTTGCGGAACACCTTAAGGATTAGTGCACTTTGGTAGAGTATAGGACGAAGCAGTTCAAGACTTTCAACATTATGAATAAACCAAAATCCATGTCTCTCTAGAAAGTGTCTTAACCATGAGGCTGCCAGGCTGTATATTGATACTGTTCTGATTCAGGGGACTGCCCTTGTTTTGAGATGACGACACTGAAATCAGTGCTTCCTGAAGTATGCTTGTTTATGTTAGACTTAATGATCAATTTATGTAGCTGCAGAAATTGCCATCTTTATGTTAGATGTTTGTTTGTTCATTTGTTTGTTTTAAACTTTAAAGTTAAAATATATACTATCAAGATTTATTTAAATTCTAAACTAATTAATTATTTTCAATGGTCGCTTTCTAATACTATGGGAAATAAAAATCCATAAATTATCAAGCGTGATTAACAAATCTGTCTTGTGATAATTGAGGATTAATTATTTCATCTAGATATTGCAAAAATAGTTTTCAGGAACAGCATGAACTAAGAGGGATAGATGCAGAAGGAAAAGTAGAACGATCTGTGTGAATCTATTGAATTCTTCTTTGGGCTTGTTGCTCATTTGACTTAGAAGTTGCATTAGCAGATGTCAGTTATCATGAAAATGAATTGTTGTGACTGCTGTTTAAAAAAATGTATTTTATTTGAGAAAAAAAATGAGGTAAAAACAATTAACTCGAGTATAAGCCTACTGTGAGACAACTTCTGTTCTCTCTCTTTATCTGGAATCAGATAGCATTTTTTAGTTATGGAATCCAGCTGAGTTTTCAATGCTGCAATTCTGAAAGGCACATGGAGTCAGAATTAATGCAAAATAAGAAAACCAGAACTAGAAAAAAACAGAGGAAAGGGAATCTGCAGTATGTGGTAACCACAATTTAGTAAATCATAAAGGCAAAATAAATCATAAAGTTGTAACTAAGTTTATTTTTCTTCCAAATATCCAAAGAAAAACAAACTCAGGCCTTATGCCCATATGTTTAAGAAACTGGACTATTCATACAGGTAGAAAATGTCAACTTTACATTGAAATTGTAAGAACTTTGGTGTATTTATAGATTGTCTTTAGTACGGTAATTGGAAAATAAACAATAGTTAACAAAAATGTAGATTTACCCCTTATAACTACATTTTTGCTTTAGTTCAGAGTTGACAAGAAGTCTGTCATGGGTTTCGTCTATGTGTACTAAGAGGGTGAATATCCTGACTTTTGAACAGTAACTATTCTGGGAAGATCTCCTGTTCCTTAAGAATTTTTGATAGAAATTATCGTATCAGTTTTTGCTCAGGAGTCCAATACTGAACTAAATCTTTGACTCACACCGTATTTCATAATACAGAATTTGCTTCAGTTCAGAGACAATACTGGGAAGGATTCACTTGCTTAAACACAGCATCCTAAGTAATTTTAGATGCTTTAAGGAATCTTAGATACCCACTAACAGACATGACACAGAACATACAAGAAATCCAGATTTTCTGGAAGAGCGTTGGATAACGTAACAGTGAATTCAAATCCCTGAGACACAACACTGCCCAAGTTTAACATGTGGAGATTTTTCTGTTAGTAGATGAGTTTCTCTGTGGCATAAAGACTGTCATATCCTGTTGAAAGTCTTAACAATCGTGGGGTCCAAGAATTATGCTGAGGTGACAGAACATACATGTGGATGTATATCTGTATCTGTGTCATACACACATAGGAAACAAGAAGTTAATGAGTTCAGGGTAGTGTAAAATGTTTGAGATCATATGGATGATTAATTCTCAACCCATTGTGAAGTAATTTTAGATTAAGCCTAATGCTCTCTCACCTTAGAGAAACTCATGCTAGAGGCATCCTAGCCATGGAATAAAATAAGGTCATAAATCAAGAATAATTTAAATATTTTGTCTGTCATACCAGGATGTTTACAGCTACAGAGGATGAAATGAATTATTAACTCAGGATGACTCCTGGAAGATATCATATTTGTATTTGGAAGATGGAAGATTAAAAAAAAATGTTGCCTCTGGCACTTGTGAGTCTGCTATGCATTTCAGTTTACTTAATAGATTCATTACTAACACTTTATTTAGCTGTAGTGCATATATGCCAATAGTTGCTGTATAGACTTTTTACTGCACAAGTAAAATCAGGTGGCTGTTCATTCATGTGTCTTTAGTAGGATTTTAGCTCCTCAGTTTGCTCCTAAATACTGGCACCCTTGAACAGAGGATGGATTTTTCATGCAATCAGAGAATATTCTAAAGATCAGATCTATGAGTGTCTGTTTTCTTTAAAATTGGTCAATTTTCTTTTTTTTTTTTTCACTAATGGTGTTTTCCCACAGAAAATACTAGTAAATTGAAGCCATAAATTGTATTGGGTTCAACAAAATTTCCAGTAACATGCTTGAGATAATTGAAAAAAATATTTTATACTATTGGGGCTTTACTATTTCATTTCAGTTCGATGTCAGAAAGTTCTGTTTCTGTTACATGTTATTGCATGTATCCATTGACTGAGTTCACACTGATGATGCTCTTGGCTCACTATAGCAAACTCTGGTCACAGTTGCAGTCTGCCCCTCATATTTGAAAATTTGGTCATTTGAAACGGGGCCTGTTTACAATTGTGCTGGGAAGAGACTGCCGAGAGGAACAGAAATAGTAGCAGCACGAGAGCAGGCTGGTTACATACTTAAGTATACTTCCTGAATGATGAAAAAGAGTATTGGGAATTATTAATAGTCTTTGACTCAAAGAAGAGAGAAAAATACCTCTGATAACGCAATATTGCTGTTTGATCTGGCAGCCTCACAATTCCCAGTGCAACAAACTGAGTTTATGGTTCTAGGAACAGCAGTACAGGCTGTTCATGGGCAGTATTCCTCTGAGCAGTACTGAAGAAGGAGAAATAGAAGAAAGTTAACTTTTGGAAGAAAAGGAAGCTATTCCACTAATATGGAAGTTTTGCAACATGTATCCCAGGAATTGGTGAATATGAATTTGCCTAAGCCGAACTCTGACCTTGAGGTACAGCCCATCACTTTAAGAACATTAATGACGTGGAAGAGGAAGATAATCTCTAGTCAGGCTAGGATCACTTGAGATAACTTCTTCAAAGTCTCAAGAGTTGCTGGCCATTTCCCAGAGATTATCTGTTCCTTCTGTAACAGTGGTCTACTTTCAATTCTGGCAAGATTTTTTTTTTCCACAGCACCTAGCCAGAGAAGTTCCCTGTGAGGAGACCAAATATTACTCAGTAGAGACCATCTCTGCTTATAATTGCTAAACTACTTCAGCTTAAGTATCCAATACTATTGAATGGCACAACAGCCATTTGCCAACATTCTGCAGATGCAGAGACAGTTTTGGCTATGATCCCAAGAGGGTGGGGACATTAAGCATGATAAAACACATTGAAAACAATCATAGAACAAATATGCCCCAGAAGGTTACTTCAGGAGAAAAGGAGGCGAGGTCTGTGTCTGCTAGCAATCTGAACATAACACTTGCTATTGCTTCTTATGATTTCATCAGTTCATTCCAGCAGCATGGCTCAACAGACTTTAGCAAGTCTTTTCAGAGGCAGCAAATATGATTGCAAACACCCTGGAGCCATGAACCTGGCCATGTTATGTGTGTGGATGCTGGCCATAGTTATGCTTCCTTCTTGGGAAAGGCAACAATATTAGATGTTTTGTAGTTACTGCTGTTTCTAGTGACAGGTTCCTCACAATCTGTTTTGTTAAAAAGGACAGTTACCAAGTTCAGTGGTCCCATGAAAAAGCACTGCCATACAGAGAGAAGTTGGCAGAGTCCAACCTTCCATGCTGACAGCTGTCGGTAAGATAATACTGCCTCCTGGATCAAATGAAAACATAAGGTAAGGAGAACAGGTCCTATAAGAACAGCCTCCCAGGCTGTGCATTGGTATCATATGAAAAAAATGTACTCTTGAAAGTGTCTATGGAAAAGTACAATGTCACAAAGAAGCAGGCCTGCAAAGCTTCTGGTGGGCTTTTGGAATGTGACAATAAATTTTAATAGGAAAGGTCAAATTATAATTTTTAGCATGACAAATGAGAGATTTCCTAAAACGTATGTGGTTGTATTTTCCAGGTCCCTTTAAAACCCCAAAGTGAATCATATTATTTGTGGACACTGGCATTTCTGAGTATTTATGAGCCACAGTACTGATGTGTTATTTGCTGTGCAAAGGAAAAAAATAATACAGAAATCCTGACATCGCTGAAATCTATTTGTTCCCAAACAGTATCAGCTTTTTGCCAGAATCACAGCAAAAGAAGAAGGATATGGGAAAAATAAATACTACAATGGGTTCTGCTGCTGCTAACAATTGTCCATCCAGTCACAGAGAATAAGGTATGATTTACCAGTTGCCTCTTCCCATCTGTAGGGGTGTAGTTTACTGCTGCTGCCACAGCCAGAGAGAAAGAGGGTTTATTTAGGGCTTGTTAGTAATTAATAGCTGAAGAAACATTTGCATCAGGTCACTGTTGCCTGTCTCTCTGTTTGCCATGTAACAGGTACATAAGGGCATCTTGAAAGTACCATAATCTCAGACACCCTCTACAATAACCTGGGGCTTTACTTCAGGTGCTTCTTGAAGAATGCACTTTGCATGTGGCAGAGAAGACCACTGACCTTCTGTATTGTGAGGGAGGGAGGGAGGGAAGGAGGAAGAAAGAAAGGAAGAAGGAAGGAAGGAAGGAAGGAAGGAAGGAAGGAAGGAAGGAAGGAAGGAAGGAAGCAGTAATGGTTCTTAGAGTTTCCATGACAGTGTCGAAGAACTTCAGAAAAAATCAATGGAAAGCATACATTCATTTCTTCTTTTTCATCTTAATTCCAAGTGATGTGGAAACGTTAATAGTTGTATTTAACATCTTGTAAGCAACAAGTATTGCAAAACTTTCACTGAGAAGTGGTTCAACCCCACAGCTCTAATTCCAAAAATTACAGATATTATCAGGAAAATAATCTGGAAAAGCAGATAAATTTCATTTTGGCAATCCTATGTGATAATACTTTAATATAATACTTCTAATACTTCATACTTCCATTTCTTTGTATTTTTTTTTTTTTTTTTTACTCTCATCCTTCCCATTTAATTTTTATTTATTTAGTTAGTTAGTTGTTGAACATATAAAGAGTCTTCAAATCTATCTGCTTTCCCATACAGGGAAACACAAATCAACAGGGTTGGAAAACTTTGACATTTATCAAATATCACAAAAATATGGCTCTTAATCATCTTTGGATTCTGAAAATGATAAAAGTTCTGGTAACTGAACTGAACTGACCCAAATATTTTCCACAGCTTCTCAATAAGTACTCTAAAAGTCTGATACATCTCCAGTTCATAGCTTTAATATCTTTCAGAATTAGTCTTTAAATATTGCTGCCAAACCGATTTTGAACTTATTTTGGTTGTGTTTTGTGCAATGTATGTCTCTGTTTTTTAACTCTGTAGAGGCAATGAGGAAAAGGGCCTAAATAGATGTGTTCCTCTAGCTCTTTTAAAATATCTGCTATTTTTCTAGTTGACACCATCATGTAATATAGACTGCATCATATAATTGCATACTGTTAAGTCAAAGTAAATTCATGTGCTACTCTCTAATTGTGAAAACAAAAATATCAGCCACAATTAAAAAAAAATGTTATAGGAAAACAAAAATAACAGCCACAATTAAAAAAAAAAATGTTATAGGAAATAGCAAACTTAACTAAACAAAAATGTAATAAAAAACCAATTGCAAAGTCACTGCTGAATGGTGTAATTGAAAACTATTCCTCATACTTATGCTGCTCTTATACAAACAATTATTATTATTATTATTATTATTTAATAACCTTGTGAAATGTTGTTTTATGGAATTTAAACTTTCTGCTAATACAAATTTAGTCATTTTGACAAGCTGGTGTTACTTGGTTGAGAATTCAGATTTAATATGCAATGGGTAAGAATTGAAAATCATATATAACACATGTTCTTCAGCTTTACACCTCTAGCCAAGTCTACTTGCTTACAAAAGCATATTCTTTAAGCTAGGACAAATGACAGATAACCTCTGAGACCTTGCAGAACTGTACAGAAAATAACAGGAACTAAACAGTCTGACATAAAAACACAATTCTTACTGCTTGACAAAATGTTAATAATTAACATTTCCAAAGAGAAAGCAGTGTCCCTCTCTGAGGAAGTTGCCAATGTGTATCTCTGAGGGATGTCTGATGGCATAAGATATGCTTTGGGCTGAAGACTTCCTGCACTACAAATGAAGGGAGTGAAGGATTACACATTAAAGAAGTCAGAGACAGTGATGTACCAATTCTGAAAAAAAATATCTTTGAACAAAAAGACATGGTGAACACAGAAGGTGTGATCAATGCAAATGCAAAATGTTTTTTTCTTTTTGTTTTGTTTTGTTTTGTTTTGTTTTGTTTTTCTCTCCATGATTTCTTTAATATATATGCATTAACGGAAAGATTCAGGGCTTGAACTGGGAGACTAAAATAAACTTCATCTAGTATAAACTGTCAAAAGCAGTTATCCTTGTGAGGTGGTACTTTGCCCTTAAATTTGCATGAATGCACAAGGAAACACAATGACCTTGTTTATAAACTGCTGATGAGGAAATTCTAGCTGATCAGATGCAGTTTTTGGGAGAGCAAAAGGCAGTGCCTGAGGTATACCTCAGTAATAGGTAATACCATAATAACAACATTTCATGCACAATCAGATCAAAAGGCCAGTATTCTCTGGTGGTAGCAAATACCATTTTGGTATAAGAAATAAGTCACTGCTGAGTGGTTCTTTCACTATCATACATATGAGGACCTAAAAGGTAAGGGAAAACAGTTCAATCTCAAGATCAGAGTTCCCCTTTAAAAAGCAGTCCCCATGCCTCAGACAGCACTTCCAAATGAGAGTCATTCCTCCTTAGCCATTGGGCAGACCTTGAAGTTTCTGTCAAAGTGTCAAAACATGCAGCTGCAAGAAGCTGCAGTGACTAAGATGTGGAATAGGAAGCAGAAAATAAGTTCTGTTTTGGCTGCTGATCCAGAAAATTCAAAGAAAACAAAATTATATTGAATCAAAATATGTTTTGTTGTTTGCTGTACAAACAACAGCTTGGTCCTTGCTTTCACCCCACACCTCTTAGCAAAACACTTTGTGCAAAATGAATGCTTTCCAGGTTTTGTAAGAAAATATTAAATAAAAAAAAAAAAAAAAAAAAAAAAAAGGAAGACGTGAACCAGTGAAAGATCACGTTTCCTTTCCTGTTACTGGATATTGAAGGTATTTATTTAGACACACAGACTCAGGGGCTTAGTGTTCTGTTCTACCTGAGAGAAATAATGTCTCTTTACCTTAGAGTAATCTGACTACCTCAGTGTTGAATGGCTATCTTAACTACCCTTGTTACCATCCATCCTCTGGAAACTGCAGAAAGAAAACACTGAGACACACTAAGCAGGAAGGAAAATGCTGACTCTGTTTGGGCATTGGGACATTCATTATAGAAATGAGACACCTTGACTCCTATTTCACTGCAGTGCTTCATTACTAGGGGTTGCAAGGATAGGTTGAAAGCACTTTCCACTGTTAAGGCCTTTTGCTTAAGATGTGGGAGATACAAACAGTCAGCAAGTTGTGAAGTTATTTTCTACAACTTTAATCTAAGACAGCCTTTTCTACACAGGCTGGCACGTAGGCAAAACAAACAACAAAAAATTCTTTTCATGTTTTCCTTATTTTAAGGTTTGAAAGCATTAAGAATATTAATGTTTACTGTATAAATAATAATAATAATATATATATAAAAAAATCCTACCAAATATAAAAGACTTTACCAGCAAATGAATCTAGCCACTGTGGATTGACTTACGATATTTGTTTTTATTTATCTGCACTTGGATGCTACTATTTT
This sequence comes from Anas platyrhynchos, assembly GCF_047663525.1. Lineage (NCBI taxonomy): Eukaryota > Metazoa > Chordata > Aves > Anseriformes > Anatidae > Anas > Anas platyrhynchos. Next base: position 27,569,999 of record NC_092590.1, on the reverse strand, counting down.
TTTTTCCTTCCTTCTCTCTCTCTCTAAATGCTTATTATTGTATGAGCAAGCATTACTCTTAATCCTATTGTGGTTAAATGACAAGATTTAGCAATTTCACTCCACGCTTTCATCTTTAAGTGCTCTTACCCATGCATGCAAGTCTCTTGCTACTGTTTCATCTGTCCTGAAGAGATTTAGTCCAGAATGTCATCTGCATGGAGTTTCATTACATGTTATGAGCACACAATTTGGGGTCTGGTAACAAAAAAAAACACAAAAACAAAACAAAACATTTGTCATAGGTTTGCACCTTCTTAGTGGGAAATAGTTAAGAAGAAATACAGCAAGGCTATAAACTGCCATAGATCCATGAGAAAAGACAAATGTACCTTTGAAATGTCCCCACCAGGACAATTCCAGAAAGACAGCCAAGGAGCAGGCTGATGGTGCTAGGCCTTGGTGTGGAGTCACCTGGAATAGTCACAACTCTGGTCAAAGACATGCAATAAAATGAACAGAAACTATTTTTTTTCAATGCAGTGAAGGCTACTGGGGTGACAGAAGGAATGGAGAACCTGACTAATGAGAGGTGGAAGGGTGTGACTTGTTTAACTTTGCAAAAGGAAGGCTGAGAGGGGATAAGATTGCTCTCCTCAGGGATAAACACCACAAGGGAACAGAACTGTTTAAGTAAAAGAACAATGTTGGCACAAGAACAAATAGATATAGGCTGACCCTGAACAATCTTGGATTGGGTATTAAAAGAAATTTGTTGACTATTAATAAAGTGTTCTTCGAGTAGCCACAGCCATCCTGCAAGGATGACCAGTGTACACCTATACCTGAAGTAAGGATATTTGCATCTCTGAATAAGGATGGATACCCCAAAGGCAGCAGAAAGCCTATCCATGTATCTATGCTTCTCTAGTACTTTTTTTTTTCCCCTTTAAATGTGGTTTATGAAATCAGAGTTGTGCTGTGTCATTTTGATTAGCAGGAATCCATGTTTAATGACTCTCTTCCAAGCTCTTCCCAGCATGTATTCCCAGCACATATTCCCATTAAGCTTCTACAATTTAGCTGGTAGAATATTATCTGTACTGATACCATTACATTGGGGTTCATTTTTAACTGATATGTTCTCATTCAAGAACAAGTTGCTAGCTTGATGCAGCATTTATTTGCTAAATTGCTACTGATCTACCATGTGATCTTACCAATTCCTTCTAGCCTTAAAGCCCATTAATCTGTGAGTGACCTGACTCAGAGTTCACTGGAACCCAGGGGAATCTTCCAATGGTTTCATTGGTATGTATAGATAATAAGCACTTTTTAAAAACAGTAGATTAATTTTGCCAAAAGGGATTCTGTGAGGTGTCAGCTATGAAAGCTGCCATCAAGCATTGTTATGACACTTACAAGGACAAAGTAATAAGCTTTGAAAATTACATCATTTACAATAGATTATTTACTTTTGGCTGTCACTAATGAAAGATTTAGAGCTCTGCCCAAGTTATTTTGCAGAAGAACATTAGGGGTTATGAACTTAAAAGAACCTGTTTTATTAGCAGGCTAATAAGAGATGTACTGTCATGTGCTGTAATGTTTTCCTTGCAGGTAAAGCCTCTACTTTGCTGACAGCATTATATTGAGGAAAAATAAATCTAGCTACTGAAGAGGTTTTCTAAGATGTCTTCACATTTGTAGGGAACAGTGATACAGGAGCAAATTCTAGGCATAAAACCACAAAGGTAATTTCTATTGAGAACAGTATAGTTAGATAAAATAAAATAAAATATTCTTCTGGAAGAAAAGTTAAACCTATTTAATTCCCATCTTTTTCTAAACTAGCATGCTTACTGGTTTTAGTATTTTTTTTGTAACTCAGAAGAGAATAGCAGTTTCAAAAATTTAAATTATTTCCTTGACCTAGATAATTTACAGTCCAGTGAATCAATCCAGGAAACATTAGGTTAGACATAAAACAATAATTACAGAAGCAAAATAAATATAGATTCTTGCCAGGATCAACATAATATTTAGAGTGACAACAAGTAATAATGTCCAATTTGCCCAGCAAGGAATAGACTATTCTCAAAGCAAAACAAAACAAAACAAAACAGTTCTCACCAAAAAAAAAAAAAAAAAAAAAAAAAAAAAAAAAAAAAAAAAAAGTGGTAGATATTTCTACTTTCTTTCAAAAATATTGTGATTTCTCAAACCAGGTAGCCCAATGATCACAAGGACTGGTTTATTTTGTTACCAGTGTGTGCCTCACATTTGACTTGTTTTGGTTTCTAGAAATGAAGCAACTTTCCCTATTTCGGAGTATTTATAAGATGCCTCTCCCATGCAGATTTGTTATTGGTTAGTAACGTACAAACTGACTCTGCACATTTTCTCAAAGTTCAGAAACGGAATGGTCTGTATTTTCTGCTTGGCCATTTATTTTCATAGAAACCACATACACCCTTCTACAAAATTTGTTTAATATCTGCCAAGCTGTTCAAGAGTTTTTAGGAGAAACCAGATGGTCAGAAAAAAAATACACTTACAACACATTCACACACGTCTTGTTTCCATGAAAAATCATGTTAAAAGTTAAATACGTTAAAATTACTTTCTGTTGACCTTCTTTCTCTGACAACTCATTAATCATCTTGATAGTGATTTTATTATTTTGTTATCAGTAGATATCATAATTTGACATAAAACAAGGGAATGTTGCTATTTATGTAACTCCCTTCACTGCTCATTTCAGGGTTGCATATGGCCTTGAACACACTAATGATTTTTAAAGAAAAAGTCACTTTATTGCTGTGTTTTAGTTTTTTATTATTATATTAATGCAGATGCTTACCCATGGTTTCTTTCAGATAACTGTACTACATTCAGCATTTAACAGACATCAGGAAAAGAAAGCAATTTTTCTCACAGGCCTTAATGGAGATGCTGTTAGAAAATGTAGAACTTTAATGATGACATGTCAACATAATTCCTAAAATGGGATATGAAGAGACATACAAAGCAAAAAAGAAGTCAAGTGAAACTTGAGTGAAACACAGTCTAAAGCAGAAGGAACAACTTGTCTAGAATAACTCCTGTTTGCTTCATTGGCAGTATGTGAAATAGCCAGCAAATTCTGTGATGCCTCCTTCTTATATTCTTGGCTTGTCACAAAAGCAGTGTGTGAACTGGGTTCCTGGAAATAATTTTTGGGGCTTCAGAAGAAAAAAATTTATTTGTTTTGAAATGTTTTGGTATGATATTTTGTCTTTTGTGTGTGTGTGTGTGTGTGTATGTATGTGTGTGTGTGTGTGTGTGATTAAAAAGTATTGATTAACTTAAGAAGAGAACTGAAAATTTGTCATTCTGGAGCAATATGTGGCTGCAGTCCTCTGGGATGAGATCTGAGGGCTTTCACACAGGACCTGGCAGTGCTGGGTACAAGAACCTAACAGAAATGAAAGAGACTTGAAGTCTTATTAGCCCAAGTTTCTTCTCAAATATGCCCTTATGCTTCCTCACATGAGAAGTGAGAAGCTTTGTAATGGAACTAAATTACAGAATTTAAGCAGAAAAGCATCAGGTCTGAATTTTAGCACGTAGATATTGCTCTGGGATACACTGACTATGCACAGTGAAAATTATCTTCAGAAGAGTCAGTGAATGGCAGTCTCCACTTTAAAATGCATCCCAAGCACCTTGATTCATAAGGTAATTTATTACTAGAAGTCATATTAAAAGGTGCTTTCTGGCAGAGCCAAATACAAAACAGATATAGACCAGGTGCAAATATGGGAAATGTTACAAAGAGAAACTTTTCAGAGCTTCCTGTTCTCTGAGATCTGAAAGAACAAGCTGTAACGCCAACACCTGCCTGGTGCTCTGTGTGTCATCTCAGCAAATTTCCCATCTGTTAAGCACTGAAGCAGAGAAAAAGCTGTTTCAGGCCTGCAACAATGTTTACAGGACTGCTTAGCAGTTTCATATTGTAAAAAGACATTAATCCAGAATGTAATGTTCAGATACATACATGAGATTTGTCAAACATTTCTTAGTATCTTAAATAAATAAATGTTTAGTTTAATCATGGTATCAGTCTTAGTATTATTATAAAGGCACAGAATATTGCAAACATTAAAATGGGTAACAATTTCTTTCATTTTAGGATAGGTTAGACAGATTAGTAGCACTAAACAAACCAACAAACAAAACAAAAACAATCAACTAACCAAACAACACAACAACCAACCCAGAAGTCTAAGAAGTCACCACCACGAGGTTTTCTTCCTGGTAGAACTTTGGTGAGACTCCCCCAAGTGGGAGCTCCATACTGCTGTTACACCTCAGTCACTGATTGTTGTGGGAAGAGAAAGGAATTGGCCTAACAGTGAAATTCCCATTTAAAAACTGATATATTTTCTAGGCAGAATTCACAGGAACCTGGAAATGCTTATTGTGAAAACAGCACCCCTCTTTGGGAAGTTTTAGGGACTTTCAAACTTAGTGTAGGTTCTAAGGGTTTTGCTCAAACTTCATTAAGATTTCCTGTGGTTTCTTAGCAGACTTTGGTTTTGCTTCAGCAAAATATACCAAATATTCAGTGAGAACGCCACTCAGCTGGCATACCTAGCTAATTTTGCTGGGAACAAAAACGTTAGAACTATCTGCGATAATAGATAGAACAGATAGAATATTCCCTGCCCTTCCTCCCCCTGCTCTCCCCCAGAAAAAAAAAAAAAAAAAAAAAAGAGTAACAGATATCGTCAAGGTAAAGAATATTTCTTTCTTTTGCAGCCACACCCGGCATACTGTAACCATGACTCAGTCTTGTGTTCATCTTATACTGCAAAGCTATGAGGCTAATTTTGCAAGGGTAAGAATAAATGACCATTCTTTTCTTGTCTGACATCATATCAAGAGACAACAATAAATATGCCCCTTCCAAATACAAATTATATAAAAATAATCTGCAGTACATCTTCTTTCTCAATATGGTTGATTGTAGCTGACGATATGGAGCCAGGCTTTATTTTTATTTGTGGTTGTTTAAGTTTGGAACATATCCAATGACTTCAATAAAGAGATTCTAGATTTACACTTTTTTGGGGCAGAATTTCATTTAAGTCTTTATGGTTAAAAAATGCTCACAAGGTTATTACGATTAATGTGGTACAATAAATTCTTAGGTAAAATTTCTGTTCCAACTTAAACTCTTGCAAAACACATGTTACACGTGCCCAAAGTACAATGAGAGTATTAGGGGAATGTAGAATTTTATGCTTATCTTCAGATCTCAAAGAACTGTGAAATTAGTCGTATTACCAGAAAACTGTGACTGGTTTGTCAAGTAATTGTAACAGGTCACAACCTTTTCAGCCTCAGGAGCAAAACCAGGGGGTCTTCTTAATATACGTTTAATACACAAAACTATTTGAAACCTTCTAAAGATCAGACCTTCCAAACATTTAGGTATATGCTTAAACTTAAGTAGCTAATCAGTTTCTAGTCAATTCAGTGGAACTACTGTATACTGTTTATTTGTAAACTGAAGTCATTTAAGCAGAGATGACTTCTCTCCTTGCCTTCTTATATTATGTTTTAGTTTGTGTTATGAGGGTAAAAAAGATGTGAAAGGAAGAGAGAAAATCTTTGAACAGTAGAAGAATTATCCTTGGTTAATTAATATCAAGTAGTTCCTTGTGTTTTCAGTCACTTTTTTTTCCTGGGTAAAGCTATATGTGTCACTATTCTGTATCATAAACAGACAGAGTTGGATTTACTTTACATACTGTCTCGATACATCAGAAGTAGTTTACTAGATATTTTAATGAGCATGGTCCACCCAACAAGTGGTGGCAAAATCATCGCTGAGGAAGAGTTTGAAATCCAGCAGAGTGAGAAAAAATTTGATCATCCTTGTGGAGGGGAACTATAGCAGTAAAGGAGGGTGAACAATAAATGCTATGTCTTTAAATAAAGTGGAAACAGACTTTGGGTTTTATGACAAGCTTGGTTTTTCTTTTATTTTTTATTTATTTATTTATTTTTTGATACACACTAGTTTTCTTCTAAGTGTATCTGCTGACTGAACCTTTCCTGATACCCCCAGCTTTTATATATCAGCTGATTTCCAACAGGCATGGGGGGAAATGAGCCTTTTTAGGGAAAGAAAAAACAGAAAATTCATTATGCAAAAATGTTTTCAAATTGTGGTTAGCTCAACCACTTTTCTTGTCATATTTCCTGTAATGTGATACATCCTAGGATTCCTCCAAAACACACATACACACACGTCATGCTAAACTACAAACAAAACAAAACAAAAAACATAGAACTAAATGAGAGATAACTGTTTAATCTATTTCTTTTAATCACTTTGCAACATGGTCCATACTAGCTGAAGCCATTCTTTGGAGCTTCACTAAAGTCAGCACAGAGTTCAGGAAAGCGTAGACCTTCAATTCACTTCAGTGGATAAAAATGTACTTATCTCTCATGTTATGATTTATTAAATTGTTGTCACTGGAAAGGAAATATAGATGCATAAATAGTACACTCTTATTCCTTATGAATAATATGTGGAAATGGAAATAAAATAAAACAATATAAGGGACAATAAAATAATGGGAACATTATGTTAAACAGTTAACATCTTTGCCATGTATGAGTGCTTAAATAAACATATAGTAAAACTATTATTCAAACATTTTTATTTAGATAAAAGATGCATTTATCTTTTGTATATTCATTCAATATAACTCCTTAAAAACAAATATTTTAAAAGCTCTGTTAATTCTTTAAAATAAATATACCAAGAATCTTACTTTAAAATAGAACAGGCTTGTTTTGTTTAAGGCAGTATTGACAACATGAAAAAAAAAACAGCAACACACAAACATAATGTAATCATTAATCAAAATCTCCTCTTTGTCTCTTTAGCTTACTGAAAGAAAATCAAAGGAATTTGTGTGTTAAGAAAAGAGTATCACAGATCTTTTAAAATCTGTGTTACTTCTGTGTGAAATATTGTCTAAATGAAAAACCCAGCTAATGTTGCAATTTCATCTGAAAAAGCAAAATTGGACCTATTTCAGCAAGATGGAATCAGCTAATATAAACAGTTGCACAAATATTATTCCAGTGCTAGAAAGAAATGTTTTCTATTAGTATGGAAAATTTCCAGATCTCAGTAAGACCAAGGAAGCAGCTTGTTTCCTGAGATGTGAAATAGGAGCTATGCCTCCTCCCCTCTCCCCTTTTCATATAAAAGAAAAACATTAAAGAAATAAAGTTATATTATCTTCTGATTTCTGCCCATTATGAGTTCAGTGATAAAGTGATAAAATATATCATAAATGTGAAATTCATGTTATATCAAATAATAATTAAAAAGTTTTGAGAAAAGAGGACCAAAAGCAATGCAAACTAGAGTATACACAAGCAGTGCCAAGTACAGCAAAGCACATTATAGTCCTATCATAATATGACCATAATGCTTATCTTATTTACATCACTTTACTTTCTTTGTCAGAAGTAGTTGTAAAGGGAAAGCAAAAGAAATTTGTCAGAGATTTCTGGTACTGAGTAAGTGGGTTAGGAAAAGGTCTAGTGATGCTAGTTTAGATCCTAGCCTAGGATTGGTATCACTGTGGATTTATTTTGATTTGCATCCACTCCCCCTTTAGCTATCATGGCTTGTTCTGTAGTGTATTCACTGCATTTTGTAACTCAGCTTCATGGGACATAGATCATAGATCATAGACCCATTGTTTTCCATACTTTCTAACTGCTATGCCTAACTGTTGCACTGCCAGAAATGCAGTGAGACCAAGGAAGTAGTGTTCCAGCCAGAGCTCTTGTGATGAGATTTTGGTTAACAGTACAGATTTTGGTACAGATATTCCAGTCTTGCAGACTCTCAGACAGTTTCTTCCTCATATACGATACCTCTCCCAAATGGAAATTTTCTGATAATTATACATGACTAATTTAAAAAGATAGTATCACAGTACGCTACCTGTGCCATTTCCCATTAAAAATATCTCAGACAAATAATGTCCTCATCGTTAGGCCTGAGGCATACTTCTGACAACCTGTTGATTATAGCTGTGTAGGTTAGGTTAACACTTAACCCATCGGAACTCAGTCTTTATCACTCAGTCCGAGTGTGAATACCATACCTCGAATTGTCACACAGGTCTGTGTTTATGTTTATGTTTATGTTTGTTTATGTTTATGTTTATGTTTATGTTTATGTTTATATCTTTATTTTCTTTTGGCATATTACCCTTTTTATACCTTTGGACATTCTACTCCAGTGAATTCACTAAGACCTTGCGAATTACAGTAGCGTGTGTCAAGTAGAAAAAGTCATTCTTCCTGTCTTGTGAAAAAGTTTTCAGGGAAGTAATAAGTACTTTCCAGTTTATGTTATGCAGGCACCTCAAAAAGAATTGGCTTTGGCATCTGAACAGTATTTTAGGAATTATCTTTTTCCATATGTGGAATCAAAATATTTAATTCCCTATGACTTCACATCATTCATTTGAAATTGAGTAACAGGTATTTTGTAATTCATGGGAATCCCTTGTCTTTTAAATACATCTTTCAGCAATAATAGGATGTATTCACTTATGTAGCAGAAAATGGACTTAGGAAAATGTGGCACAGCTTTTCAGGCTTCACAAAAGCTAATCACAGGAGTTGCTGATGTTGAAAAAATATGTTGCTTTATACGGTAGTTAATTATAAATTTTATCATGAGATAATAGACTTTTGATTAATTACTCTCTACTCCTGATATAACAATACATTGATTTGCTTGTTCAGTTATACCTACTTAGTCAATAATAAATCATCTGCCCAGTACAAGTTCTTGTGCTTTGGAAGCCTCAATATAACCATGGAAATGATGAAAGATATAGTCATTTGCAACCTACAAGCTGTTTTTTAATAAAATATTATTTTCTACTGACGAAGGTTATTTGAGCATTTCTGGTAATCTGCTTTACAACCTGGCTTCTTTAAGATTTCTTTAAGATTTGCACTGCACAATTTTTGTGCATGTTCCCTGAGTTTCACCTAGTTTGTACACAGTGTAGGGGGTGAAGGTAATAATATAGATCAATGTTTTTAGCATCCTGTAAAGTAGGAGATATACAGTTCATATTATACAGGAGATACAGTTCATCATAATGCAACAACAATGCATCTTTCTCATTTTCTGCTATTGAAATTCTACTGATAAACAGAACCACCAGGTTTCTTCTCAGTTTCAACAGGATTTTTATTGTTTTATTGAGAGCTCATGATATCTTGGTCATGTAATAAACAAGTTCCTAAACTGTCCTCACATGTCCAGCTGCACGATGACTGGGCCAGGGAAATCAGTCTTGAAAAGAATACTGCACATCACAAGCAATGTGATGATAGGAAAGTCAGAAAATAAGAAAGTTAAAGCCACGGCTTTATGTCCATTAACTGAACAGCAAGCCCTGCAGTGAGTCCTAGAGCAGTCACACATAACAGAGCACTGCTTCTAGTTGCTGCAGAGCTCCATCATGTTTCTGTGGGTATTGCCAAGTTATCCTGTTATTCCACTGTCGCCTCAGCAGAGCAGTCTTCCCTTGGGTGCCCTCTGTGGTTAGAGTAATTATCCAGAGGATGTTTTGTGAGTTTTTTGTACTATGAACTCTTCGTGTTTGCTACTGTTGAAGTCTTCATCTTTGCTGTCATCTGCCTCGATTCCTGTTTTATTTGCCATCTTTTAGCATTCACTTGAGTTAAATTAATATTTTCTAATTGTATCTTTGCCTTCGTTTCCCTCTGTTTCTGATCATTATCCACCCTGATTGACACTGTAATTATCATGTCCCCAGCTATTATGTGGGTGTCTGTAATAGCTCCACTGTTGTTTTGTTGAAACACTTTCCTCATTGCTCTTATTCCAAAAGCTAGATATTATCTATCTTGTAGATGCCTCAGGAGCTTCAGTCTAGATGATTCCTCATTTAAACAGACTTGCCAATATCAATCTTTTTTTTTTTTTTTTTTTTTTTTTTTTTGTCTAAAAGAGTAAATACATTTGCACCAAGTAGTCTGTGCTTAACATCTGCTAGTGGAATAATGTGTAGAATAGACCTGTTAAAATGTCTGGAATTAAGATAAATTACACAATTACACTTTTTTTTTTTTTTTTTTTTTAGCTATGACTAAGCCTTTGTGGATATGTTCATTTTGGCTGTGACCTTCATCTACTAGATGCTTGGGTACAATTTGGAGACTGTCTCCTGCAAATGAGCCATTTTTCTGGCCAGGCTTGATAAGAGTGACTGACTGATATATACACTCTTCTGGTGTACTTACAGGTCTGTAAGCACATTTTGAATCATAAAATTCAATTTTTGTGTGTGTATGTGTGTGCTGGCTGCCTTAATACCCAACACTTGTATTAAATACATTAGTTTTTAAGGCTTTGTATTTTTTCAGTTTAACAGTAGTACTGGTAACACATGAGAGACAAGAGCTGAAGACTTGACCTTTACTTGTATTAAAGGGACTTAGCTTGGAATTGCCATCTGTTATAATGCCAAAGTAGATGGAACCTAGTATCTCATTCAGAAGTTAAAAACTTAACTTCAGGCCCAGTACCTCTCTTTATTATTAAAATGTGAGAAACTGAGATTTGCTGGGCATGCTGAATGTCCTTTCCTACTCAGTATCACTATACTCTCAATGTAGGATTAATTAAATTCAACTTCATACACACATTTTAAGTATTATCATATAGGTCAACTTAGTTAATCTTTGCATATGGAAGTGTATTTAAATTTTATAATTTTGCAACATGTTACTCTGAAGGCTGAGCAAATCTTGGTACTTAAACACTATAGCACACATGCATTGCTCCTACATATATGTCTGATATACTGATATATACTGATATACTGATATATACTGATATACTGATGTCTCATTTATCATGGCTATATCAAGTAGCAAATGTCCTTATGGCCATGGCCTTAACAAGTAGCAAATTGCTGAGGATACCCACACTATATACATTTGCTGGGGGAAGACACTAATTCAGGTTAGCTCCAGGCTCCCATGAATTGAATGTCTGCTGTCAGCTGACACACATTAGGTGAAGTCCCGCACTGCCTCCCAGTCTCATCCAAAACAAGATCAGTTCATGCATTCTGAGACTGCCCTGCAATGCAAATCAGTGTTCAGTAATTGGAGACAGCTGGCACACTTGTTTTACAAGGGCATTTTTGGTCTGAAATAAAATGCTACTTCAGATTTAACCTGTGCCTCTTAAAAGCTGTGATATTCTTTGGGGTACTTTGAGACGATAAGAATTGTACAGATGGAACATGATTTCTGTTCCTGGATCTGTGGCTTGTAAAATCCTGCTAATGACTATTATTTGTTTTCTGACCCAAATCAGTATCTGTGACAGTCTTTTCTAAGGTCTCTAGCTCCCATCTCCTGCTTCACCTTGACTGCATAATTTGTTTTTCCAAATGCATAATTTCTTCGCCTCCTAACTGTGCTGTACATGTCTTACTGCTTTTTTCATATATGTAAAAATTGGTCATCTGTAATTACACTGGAGACGTTATCAACATCAAAGCATATTCATAGCCATTACATGTAACAATAGGTTGTTATGAGCTTTATGAAACTCTGTTTCCTACTTTCCTACTTTATTGTTTCCTGAAGCCTTCAGCTGGTCCAGTCACCTCCACCTCTCTGTAAAATTGCCAATGAGAAATTAAACTGGAAATGGCTTGTAGTTTTTTTTTTTTTTTAACCAACCAACCAACAACAACAACAACAAAAAAAACACTGCTTTTAAGTTTATTTGCGTTACTTTTCATTTTATTTTGTCATTTATCTGTAGTCTCAGACAAAATAACCTCTTTTTGCTTTAACCCAACTGGTGTCTCTTCTGACACAATATTGTTTCCCAGCTGTTGACTTCCCATACATCATGAATTCAGCATGAGACCAGGGAGACCAAAGGATGTTGAAAACTCTTGCCAAATACCAGATACTGTACCTGCAGAGCCCCGACTAAGTATGTGTTTCACATGAGAGCTGCTTCCAACTTCTTCCTCTAAAAAAAGCTTGGTTGTGTGAAATGACTAAACAGCATCAGTACAGTAGAAGACACTTGTGTTAACTGAGTTTTGTTGTTGTTGTTGTTGTGTATTTATACCTCTGCATATTGGCACAAAAGAGAAAGTATCAAATACTGTGTTCATGTATTTTTGAAAAAGATGTAGCACACATCATTTCACTCATTTGAAGAGACTCATTGCTGTTGCATGGGTAACTCAGGTAAGCAAAATACATAAACTCAAGTATTTATGGGGTCAGAATCTTAGTGACTATTAAATTAATTGAGGTAGAAACCTGGATAAATGCAATATTTTGGGAAGATTTGGTATACTTCATTAAAGGGAAGTCCTGTATGGCCTGAAGGCCTCTTGAAGATGTTCAAAGGAATCAACAAATGCATAGTTATGGGTGATCATTTACTTGTATCAGTCCAAAGACTTGTAAGGTATCTAAACAGTCATCAAATAAGAGGGAAGGTCTCAAGGGTCATTGATAAATACCTGGTTAAAAATATAATAAAAATAAAATGATATATATATATTTTCTTTATAAGAGAGGTTACCATTGTAGTTCCACTGCAGCTGTGCTCATTCATATATTTAAAAATGATGTAGAAAAGGATATTATCATGGATGAGACCCTTTTAATATTATAATATTTGTGACAGTAGTTGAAGAATGGTTAAAGGACCTTAGAAGCCTAAGTGACTATGTAATGAAGGGGCAGTTGACATATATTATAGATATATACAAAGTGATATACATGAGGAAAAACAATCTTAACTTCACACATGAACCAGCAGTTTGTTACTTTGCCATTACCACTCACAAATGATCTAGTGGTGCTGTGATAATCAGTTCTGTCAAAACAACAGCTTAACATTCAGCAGTGGACAAAAAGGCATGTTAAGAATTATTACAAAAAGAAGAGCAAAAGCTGAATAAGTGTTCATAAAACTGTAAATAAGTGGTTCACATTCTAGAATATTGTGATTTTTGTCTCTTCTCATGATAGCAAAATATAGATCTACAGTAGCAGTAGTAAAGATACAGAGAACCACATGGACGATCAAAGATATGGAACAGCTTCAACATCAGTAATGTTTAAATTGAATGTTTTTAGCTTCCAAAAGAGAGGACCGGATAGATGTAAAGCTCTCCAGAATCATAACTATCTTGGAAAGGCTGGAGAGGTAACCTATACGCCGTCTCTTTCAGCACAAAAACTTGGAATTAATCAATGAAGCTAGTATGAATTGGTCATGTAGTGGGGATATACATCTTTTGAAAATTTTTCAATGGATGTTCTATATACAAAAATTTAGTAAGAGCTAAAGCAGGCAACTATAAAGATTCTTAGAAATGCAATGCAAACTGTTGTGAGAGGTTATTAAGTCAACTACATCGGGTTCAAGAACTTCCAAATTCCAAAAACAAAATAGTTGAGGTCAGGAAAGTATTAAATGAAATGCAATCCATGCTTTCCCCATACTTGCTTTTCCCTAGCCATTTCCTTTATCTCTTAGGGTCAGGATATAGGGTTACAAAAATTTCTCTGTTTCCACATTGTTAGTTTTGTGAAGTTCAGTTCTGGTTCATTATTTACTCATATTACCTACTCATTATTTATTTATGTTTATTCTTGTAAATAAAACTAGTTATTGCACCAGTAGTTACTTTATTGAAATTGTTTCATTCTCACATTCTTAAAAAATTTTACAAAATTCATTCTCTCTCACAAACTAGCAAGCTTCTCCAATAAATGTTTCAAATAAGAAAAGTGTTAAAGAATATTATGTAACTACAGAGGAGTATGGATTAAAACAAAACAAAACAAACAAAAAAACCACTTACTTACACAGTGGAGATTACTACCATTAAAGCAGGCTAATTAAACTTACACATAATAAGTCTATTCAGTAGTTATAGTTTTTTTTTTTTTTTTTTTTTTTTTTTTTTTTTGTGTGTGTGTATAGTTGTTTCTTTTAGGTTTGACTGCTCTGTTCAAGAGCCATGGACAGCGTGTGGTACTGTAAAGCAAAGTACAGAGTTACTTTAAACTTTCAGTCAGAATGTACTAAAGACATGATCTGAGAAGAATTTTGTTATCTGTAAGCAGCACAGAAGTTAACTTGGTTCCACATCAGATTCTCTTGGGAGGGAAAAGGGAGTTGTTAGTATTTACTAAACAGTGTAATTTCAGCCTACCACCAGAGCAGGTATCAGACTTTAAACTCTTACCAGCTCCATGCAACCATCACTCCACAAAACATAATTATAAAAACCTTAGCCTGGCTTTCATTATAAAGTATGCTTTTATCTCAGGGTAATTACTACAAGCAAAATGCATGCATTGACAAGGAACTTCAATTTTTACTACCAAGTATATAGATATAAAGAAAACTGTTTCAGCTAAAGGCGGAACTGAATAATCTTCGCTGTGATGAGCTTTTACTTCAGGATAGATCTGTAAAACTAGGTGTAAAAATAAAACTAAAATAACAAAGAACAACCATTCCCTAAGTATCCTTTTATGAAATAATAAAGAAGAAAGTTTACACAGACAAAAACACACACACACACAAATGTATAAAAAAGTAAACAAACAAAAATAACCAAAATATCTCAATAAATTAAACAAAATAGAATTCTGGGAATGTTATATGTTTCTTTTTGAAAATTAACCATATCACCAGCACCCTGACTTTTTAAAAGTAGACTTCTAGCTTCCTTGTCAGGAAATACCACTTTATTTGAGAAAATCTTGCAGGATTCAATCAAGAATTATCCTTGAGAAAGGACCTAACCCCCCAATTATGACTGATTTGCATCCCAGCAGTTTGAGATGTTTCCTTCTTTTGTAACACAGATGATAAAGATCCCCAGACTATTCTCAATGTAATCATTAGTAGGCTTCTTTGTTTTCAGATGAGCCCTAATTTAGACCTCAGGTGAACAGATGAGCTATCTCATATATCAGGTTTTCTTCAAAATAATGAAGGTATTCATTACTCAGTTTAGCCACTGTGTGATAAGTAAAATCACCAGTACCTGGTAAAGTCCTAATGAAGATAAGTCAGTTTGTAATTTCAACATGAATTTGGAGATTGAATTTTGCTTCTGCAAAATACGCTGTGTCAAATTACTAATGTGTGAAAGCTGCAAATCGTCTTTGTTAGGATTTAAAAAAAAAACAAAAGCAAAAACAAAAACAAAAACATAGCTGAAGGCACACCTACTTGCCCAGTGAAGGTATATCCTGCATAGAAATGCCTCTTGTGGTTGGAAAAGGTTTTGCTAGCTGCAGGCAGACAAGTAAGCAGGCAAAATCAGGTACTCGGAGTTTACAGTCCTTTGAGCTATTTGCCTGCTTCAAATTAGTAGCTGCTAAATAATTTGTGGCTCGCAGCCTACATTTTGGAATTTGAGGCATCCTCCTCCCCCAGTGGTTTGACAGAGGCAGATATCAAGATCTTTATGAAGATCGATGGTGTCACATAGCCCTGCTAAATTTTTGCTTAAAGAGCTATACAAAGTAGGATTTTGTTTAATTTAGGTAGTTAATTCTTTTCTTTTTTTAGCAAGGGCTTGCTTCTTTTAGTTTGTTTCAGTTTTGTGTATTTGTTTATTTGCTCAAGAGTATGTTTATGTTGTGCTGGAAAGTTTGTGGAAATTTCAAGAGCAAATATAAATAATGCTACAGGGTAGATAAGGAACACCTAAGATTGTTAAGAAAAGTGAAAGAAGCCAGTATCTGAACACCAGCCAGTGGCTTTTCCCTTTATTTTCAATGATAACTGAAAACAAATTTGACAAATGGCAGGATTCCAAATACTGTAATTAATGTGGTATTTTTTTTTTCCGATATTTGACATTTCGCAATAACTATTTAGTATAGTGGATGATTTCTCTCTCTATCTCTCTCTTAATGAAAGACCAAAAGCAAACAACTTACAGAAACGTTGAATTTTAATTATCACTATAACCTTTAGTATGACAGACTATTTCTAAAACAGAGGGATCCTTACCTGCTTTTATACAGGTGTTTGGAAAAGTGTCTCACATTATTAGATCAGTAATTGTAGCAAATGCATAACATAGTTAACATTACATCTGCAAAGTAAAATTCTCCATATATTGAAGTTAATTTAATTTACTTCATTCACAACTACAAAATCTTGGAGCAATGTTTTAGCTCTATCACTCTGGGAGGACAGAGAGGCTTCTTAACTGATACAAGAAGACAACAAATGCAGGATACATGGAATCCTTCAAGAAATTATACATTTTCATCAAAAAGCAGTTGTCACACATTTTCTTTTATACAAAATGAGCAATAGTTATTTTTTTTGACATCGCTGAAGATATTATAGAAACTGAAATGCTCTTTGCTGCGTGTATTCGATTAAAGTCATTTCCCTGAACAAAGGGATAACTATGTTAAGACTATGAAGTCAAGATCACTTAGTTCTGGTGATAGTGAAACATGGTCTAAGAGAAGTTGATTGACCTGCTTTGACTTGTGTAGGCTGCAACAAGTTGTTAGTAAACTCTCTAGGTTATCTCATTTTTTTTTTTTTGGTTGGTAAAACATCGGTAAAAATAACCACTGTGTTAGGTCTTGGAGAATGCTTGTACAGCAAGGTAATGTGCACAGAATACATCTCAGCATATATCAGAATATGGTGACAGAGGTCTTTTGCAGGAGGGTGGTGGGTACATCCAGAATTAGAGTTATGTAAATTGATTTGACCTTTAAGAGAAAATGAGGCTAAGATAAACCAGAAAGGAGATAAATGTTTTAAAACTAATTGTCTGTCCTTATTTAGAACCAGAACATTTTATTATTAATTTACTTTGGATGCTGAATTGTTATCATGCTGATATGGTATAGATCAATTCTTGTATAAAAGTAAGGATGCTCACTTTTTGTTTTGGATTTGCTTTTGTGTGTAAAAGAAAGCTTTAAATTAATCTGACCCTGAATTCCTCTTGTATTTCTTTGAAATTACAAGACTGTTATTTTATGAAGTGAGAATGAAAGGGTTTATTAAAAACAAACAAACAACAACAACAACAAAATGTTTAACCAAAAATTGTAGAAAAGCTCAGTATTTAAATGAAACATCTGAACATATTATTTCCTAGGGTCAAAGTGTCCAGTAAACAGGACTCTTCTATGTAGGAGGCTATGTTTACAGTCACATAGTCATTCTGGGTTGAAAAATGCAGAGTAATTATCTTGCTAAGTGTTATATATCACTTAAGTGGTAGAGCTAATGTTATAAATTAAAGTCCTGTGCACAGAAGCTTCAAAAATACAGATCATATGATACCCAGTAATTTCATTTAGTTTGTGTAATGGTTAAATTCTAACATGAGACTAAAACACCATAATCTCTGGAAAGAGAAAGAACTGAATTAAATAAAAGCTTGCATATAGGTGCATCGATGCTACTCATTCAGCATGTTCAAGAGATTAATTTATATGGGGCCTGATGCAGTTGTGAACTAGCTTGTTTGTTTTCCTAGTGTTCTCTGTATGCCTTAGTTCAATTTTAATGAGAGATTTGGAGGAAAATGCTCATTTTTAATGATATTTTTGGAACTTCAGAAAGAATTCATGAGGCTTCCTTGTATGGTTTATGATTAAATACCTCAGTAACACATACATTTTTCTTCTTCGGTAAGTTTATGTATTGTGTTTTATAGCCAGTATCTAAGACACCATGAAACTTCCATCACTTCTTGGAGCAGAAATAACCCTGCTGAAACAAACCCAGGGGGTGAGGGTGACACTGAAGTTTTTTTATCTGTAAAACTTTCAAAATATGTACAAAGCTAGAATCTGCAGTGTATTTAATAAAGCCAGATCACAGTCTCACAGTGAATGGACACTTTTTGTTCGGTTATGTTAAATACTGTGTCTCAATATACAGAGATAACCCGTATATGTTTATTTGAGAGGCTAACAATAGTTTAAGAAGCCCATCATGAAATAATGTAATGCTATGAGAAACAAGGGTGTTTCTGATGCAACATTATACTTAGATCTGCCTTACAAAATAAGAGTTGCTCTCATGTCTAGGGAATATTTAGAAAAGCAAAGTCACAGAAGATATTGTGTAGCTCATTTGGAGCTGTCTGTTTTAAATTGGTAAAAGGTCACACAAAATCAAGATGTAATTTCAGCATGGGGTACTATCTTGTTTTTTTTTTTTTTGTTTGTTTGTTTTTATATATATATAGTATGTCTCTAGTGCTGTGTATTATTAGTAATAATAAGTAGTGATATGAGCTTTTTTTTTTCCTTCTTAGCTTGAGTAATATAATTGGACTATATTTATGTGGGATAACTTATATTTTAATTACTAGCACCATCTGAAAAACTTTCCATATACGTTTGATGCAATTTTGCCCAGGCAATCTAGCACTATTACAGGTACACAGATAAATGTGACAATTGTGCTAAAAGTGAGATTTTATTTTAAGGCAATTTGGTACTTACAGATGTTAATGTAGGAAGTGACCTGAGATACTTAAAGAAAGTGTTTTTTTTTTTTTTTTTTTTTTTTTGTATAAATGCTGAACAATAAAATAGAATAATAAATAAAACAAACAAACAAACATGCTTTACCATGAAAATTTTACATGTCTAAAAAAAAATAAATCCTTGTATCAGTCATAACTCCCAAATTTTTCATGCAATGCATACTTAAACCACCAAGTTCCATTCTTTAGTTTCTCTACTAAATTTTCTACTAAAATTTTTGTATGCTTCAAGCGAAACTTGAACAAGTTCACAAAGTAAAAATGGAATATTTACATGCACATTGGTGAAGAGACAATACGCTTTTGTGGTATTAATTTTTCTTTTCATTAATATTGTTTACCCTTTTTGGTAGGGGAATTATGAATTACCATACCCAAATAAAAGTGCTGAATTTTAAAAAAGCAGAATTTGAAGGGGAAAGATTTTTCATTACAATTACCACTGTGGTTGTAAAACCTGAAGTAATCTTGCCTTATGGAGTGCCCAAGCAAAGAAGCGTTTGCTATGAAGTATCTTGTATATGTCAGTCTTGTGAAACAAATTAAAATCATACTAAGCTTTCACATTCTTAAACATTTTCAACTAGACCAATTAATTAATTTATCCAGTAATGTCAAATACTTACAGATAACTGTAATGATGAACTCCAAATGGCAAGAGCATAGCATAACAAATCTTGGAGCTGATGATGTGTTGTAGCAATTAGCATATCCTTTTTTTGCGGAACTCAGCAGACACTTGTAGTTATACGTGTTAGTAATTCATCAATTTCACGTGTGCTTTAACAAGAACTAAATGCAATTTGAATTATATAGTCACTATTATCATGTGATAATTTAGGGAAGTTTTCTCTCCTTTTTTTATTTTTTTATTTTTCAGAGGAAACAAAATTATAAGAGAACATTGTCTTGGAAAAAGGAATATTAAAATAACTTGACTTATTCCTAAGTAAACTGGAAATACTCTTGGCAAGTCTATAGAGTATAAATGTAGCATGTAATGATGATCTTATGCTTCTTGTTTCCATAGCGTACATTAGAATGCGAACAAAACTGAGGGCAAAGGGAATTCTAAATTTAACTAGGAGATTGCTTTAGGCTACAGATATATTTATGTTTTAAGTGAGCAGGAGACTACATGAAACAAGTCTATTTGAAAAATCTTTTGTATACCGTTTTCCTCCTCCATTACAGGAATTTTCAGAGATAGAGTTCCCTGTTCTTTTCTCATAGATAATATGAAATGAACTATTTATTACAGGTAGGAAGGTTCTTTGGTGGCACTGAAGATTGCCTCTAATGTGGTTTTAAGGCTACAGGATCAAATAAGAGTCAGTCCATCTGATAAAAAGCTGACAATGATTTCAATTAAGCAGATCAAATTGGTAAGAAAATGATAAAATGGGGAAAAAAAAATTGTGTGAAGTGATCTCTCTCTCTGATTTGTATATGAATTTTAAGAGTTTTTATAGATAAACAAAATATAAGATGAAGTCAAATTCTTATGTATTAATGGCTAATTCAGTATTTTCTAGAGTAAAAGTTAAAAATAAACAAACAAAAAAAGGGAAATGGTAGGTAAGTGCAAGCTTTCTGCCTGCTCAAGGCAAAAATCTACATTGCCCAAAGAGAATAGTTCATATCAGTTTTAAAATCCTCGAATGCTGCAGGGCATTTCAGCAGTAAACTTGGTCTCCAATTTTTCTCCCCTATCAACGCAATCCCCTTTCTGGCACTCTGTATTCTGAAGAGTAATTGCCATGAGTGTGGGGAATGAAAGGTTTAAAGCACTATGCCAAATTGGAAAAATAACTTTCAACATTGCATAAGTACTCACATGCAGCCATTTTGAGAAAAATGAGTTTTATGATTTGTTGTTGTTATTGTTGCTTTTGCTGTGAAACACTCCAAAGCATCTCCTTTCATGCAAATTTGAAAGCAGGAATGGCTTTGACATAACTATATTCATGAGACAAATTCACATTTGAGTGTTGTGGTCTGATAAGGTAACATCAGGCTCAGAACACAGCTAAAGTTACTAGGAGAGAAAGAAGAACGAAGGTCACTGGCTCTGATTGCCCTGATAGGGAAGCTGGTATCTGTAACTCTTTTTTTTTTTTTTTTGTACTTTGTGTTTACTGTAGCATCATAAAAAACATTTTGAAGTCACATGTAGTCAATAAGCTTACTGCTGACTATATGTGAAAGAGGAACCAAAAGAAGAATCTGTTCTGACTGTAGGCGGCATAAATTCTACACAGAAAGTTGCCTGATTTCAGTATGTTTTCTGTGCTTTTCTTGGGCAGTGGAGCAGTGCAGTGGTCACAGCATCAAGCCTGCTGGAGTTCAAGTAGTGTTTGGACAGCTCTGTCAGACATATGGTTTGATTTTTGGGTGGTCCTGTGTGGATCCAGGAGTTGGACTTGATGATCCTTGTGGGTCCCTTCCAACTCAGGATATTCCATGATTCTGTGATAAAAAATTCATAAATTTAAACCTTAGAGTACATCCAGTGAAGAAAGGGAAAGAAAGTATTTATCGCTCGTAATTGGATAATGGAAGAATTTCAGTCCAGATGTTATAAACTCTATAAAAACAGATGTATTCCTGGGATTTCCATTATTTTCAGCCTGCATTTCTTAAGAACAAGTCATGAGTTTTGACTCCATCCAGTCTGACTCATAACCAAGCACAACAATATTTCCTCAGCACACCTCCAGAACTTGTGATTTTCATGTAATTCCCTTCACAACGGGAAGCCACTCCACAGAAATAACTGTGGAATTAAAAGCTACAGAGTTTAGAGGAAATGGGAATGTATGGTGCTCATAAAGATCTGATTGCAGTCTGTTTGCTGAGGCACAAAAAATTAGTGTAATCTGTAGACCCATGGGCCTGAGGATAACTATTCAGTTTAGCTTTCCAGAAAAAGAAAGCATTTAATTTTTTGGCAAATACCCATAAGTACAAGCAACATAACATTACTAAAAAGGAGAACTAGAGCAGAAAACCAGTGAACTTGCTTTTGAATAAAGTCTTGCAGAGCTATAACATAGTCTGTTGTTCTAGGATTTGTTTTGTTGGTTAAATAGGAAAAAAATGCAAATGAATCCACATAAACATACCTTGCTGCATTTAAAAATGTTATTCAAATGTATGGTAACTGTCAATTGAGTCATTAGGAAAAGAAGGAAAGGTTAATTCAGTTTCCTACTTACTGTTTTTTTTTTTTACCAAATGAGCTGTTGAGAGTGGTTGAGAGTACACTCTTGCTGATACCAGCAAGAACAGAAAAGATGGATGAAAGTGGTAAAATGAAATTGTAAATAAAATCAGAGTTTCTTGTGTTTTTATATTACTTAAGAACTTTGGGATGGAGCCAGAAACTGCCTGACTCATTGTAAGGTCCTCTGTTTTGGAGATCCTTTTGTGGAGATCCTTTAGGGATATAGAAATCTCAAGCAATTAAACAAAGTAGTCTGTATGTACTCCTTCTTCCTTTCCTTATGCAGAATAGAAGTTCACCAGTGCCACAGGTATCTTTGGCTATAAGTATTGATCATGAATTTTGAAATATAAGGGTAACTCAGCTAGTCTTTATTTACAGGTAATACACTCACAAATACATGTTTTTTACCTATCTGGAAGAAATTTAGACCTAAAGAATTCTAATTTATTAGAAACATACTAAATGTAAATGAGTGCATTTTGGGGTATAATCCTAGATGCACTACCTCTCATTCATGCTCCTCAGAATCTTGTCGCAGTGAATGCCTAAAAGAGGTTTGAGAAAATTATATTACTTCTCTTGAGAAACAAAATTTTCCACTTTTTTTGAGGTTGTGAATTCAGTTTCTGACCACTGAAACATAACTTTGCCTGCCACAACTGACTTTGGTCAGTTAAAACCAGGAAGGAATGATAAATTCTAAAAGGGAAATAGCTTGTTGAACTGACTTACCTTACTGAGGGGCAGCTGGTATGAGAGAGAGGGCAGGGCTGCATATCTGGGGATCAGGGAGGAGTGGAAGAAGTGAGATCACCATTTTCACAGTCGGTGGGGTTATTGGACTGACCTAGTTTTTGTCACACTGTCTCAGGATTATGCTGTTCTGTGAATCAACACTGATTTCAGTAACTCCATCAACACTATGACTGAACTAATAACAGTATAAATAGACCCCACTTGGCTTTCTTCTGACTAATTGTAAGCCCATGGCAGAGGGGAATTGAACATATTCTCCAAAGCTGGTGCCCTAATGAGTCACTCCTAAATTATACCTTTTAATTTTTTTTTTCCAGGTTATACTGAAGTACACTAGATCCTAACTAGTTCCTGGAAAATATTTGTTCTTGTTTTGCTGTTGTGTTAATATAAAGTAAAAATACTTTAAACAATATTTAACTTCAATAAAAATGCTTAGTGCTGTACACCCAAAGTACATATTTTACATTGCTGTGACAAGGGTTTATGACACTTCATTTCTAGCCAGTGTTTAACATATCTCTATTTACTGTTCACATGCATATATTCAGATCAAATATGACATACTGTCACGAATAAGATACATTATACAGTAACAGGTAGTTTCTATATCCTGGAAATTTTATCTGCACAAACATATGTGTGTGTATGTACATGGATATGTGCATATTCACACCGTAATGGAAGCAATAGAGTGGAAGGAAATTAGTTGGTGAGTGAAATCCCATTCTGTTGCAGACAATCACATAAAGTTCCATAATAGAAGTTCTCTTTTTGAAGGCTGTTACCCTCATTGCTCTCACCAGTAGTCTATTCCAAATCTAGAATGTTCTATAGGTTAGAACATTTTCTTCCATTTTGTAGTCTAAAATACAAATGACTGAATTTATTCTCTTTTTCTGACAGTTTTAGATTAAAGTGTCTAAGTGTCTTTTTTTTTTTTTTTTTTTTTTTTTTTTTTGTGTGTGTGTGTGTGTTTTTTTGTTTATCTCCCACCAGGGCCATAGTGCTTTGCTCAGTTTCTAGAGATCACTCATAAAACTTTGCTGCTTTCTAGATGTACGCTGTCCTAGACTTCTCATATAAAGGGCAAATTTCATATAATTTTTGTAATCCTATTCCTTTTCTGAACCTCTTTTATCTTTTTGAATATATGTATTCAGAGCTGTTCCAGGACTGTTCCTATGGAACCTATTCCTTATAAAAGAGTACCTTCTGATGTTTCCTAGGATTCTTTTGGCCTTTTTCTCACCTGCAACATGTGGCAATTTAGAGTCTATAATCATCTTAGGTCCTTCTTTTTGTGCATTTCCAGCTGACCTGCTTCCAGTTTACAGCAAACTTGTTTTATACTACTGAATGAAAATCCATTATTCCTTTCTTCTCTGGTACAGAAGATAATTTAGTTCCTTGTTATATAGATATTGGCAACACCTACCAAGTAATTCTGATAAAGGCTAATTTTGTCAGTACATATTTTTACCGTGGTCTTTGATAAAAATGTTAAACTCCACCATTTTTTTTTCCTAGCCCTATGGTATTCACTGTACAGTATTCCTGCTATATCTTTTTTTGTTTCAACAAATGCTTATCTGTAGGGCAGTGCTGTATTAAGCCAAGATTGATAAGATCTAATTCACCTTTGTCTGGAAGAGTATCTCATCAAATGAATATATCAGAACTGTAGATGTGATTTATCTTTGTTTCTCTGTGATTCAATGTATCCTACTCTCTATGCTTATTCTTATGCCTTTAATTTCCCTCTCTAGGGAATCTGCTTTAGATGTATGTATGCTTTTGACAACACTGCAAACCAGCAGTTTTCTAGGCCATCCTTCCTTCCATATTTTTTAAAAATTTAACTATTGCAAATACAGTTTTTTGTGGCAGCTTTTGATAACTGTTTGAAACTCTCTGACTTGGAGTAGGACTTCATGTTATTTTTATAATTTATGCAGAAGAAACTATCTGCATAACTTTTTAAAAAGAACAAGTCTTTTTCATCATAGGTATAGCACTGATGAAATAGTATGTTGTCATGTAATTCAATATCTCCAGTATACCATAAATATCATGAAGCATGAACCACACTACAAAACAAAATCCTTGTTAGAAAAATAAATTCAGGTGAAGAGAATAAAGGACTTTTCTTGACACCTTTGAATTCTCAGTATATTAATCACTGCTAATTACTGTACTTCCTAGAGGGCACAACCTGGAATTCCCTCTCTCACTCAGAAATTGGAGGTGTAACTAATGTGGAAGAAGGAAGCAAAAGAACAACTTACCTTCACCAATTAATATAGATGCCTTTTGTCTAGAAAATATTTTACAGAAGAAACCTCTCACAGCAGGGCTAGTGAACCTGAGCCAGCTAATATCAAATCAGCCTTTAACTTACACCAAAGAGCTATTTCAATGATAAATGAAATACTTCGCTGCACTCTCTCAATTTTAAAAATAGCATCCTTTTGCAAACACATTTTACACAGCTAATAATTATATTGAAGACAATCAGAATCAGGTCTATTATCTGTGTCTTTAATGATATAAGAGTAATCCTTAGCATTAGATCAATAATGCTCAAGGATGTCTCCTTGATCATTAGAGATCAAGGAGACATTTGGATCTGCTGACATTTCAAGATTTTCGAAGACAATCTAGGTCTTCCCCACCATGTGCTCTCTGAAATAGTTCTGGTAACCTCAGATGTAATTATTTACATGCTGAAAATTTTGGCAAGTCCAGAAAACAATGTACTTTAAGTAGTGATTCTGTCCATATTTTACTTAGCAACAGGAATGAGGAAAAAAGGGGTGCAGGTGTGCTCTTAGAAATATTGCAAACCAAGCTGTAAGGATATAGATCTTTTGTGCTTTACTTTATTACATTTTATGTATTTGCAATTACATAAAAGCTCAAAAACCTCAACTACATCTTCTTTAAGGTCAGCTTAGTGAAAAATAACTTTGAAGGTTTCTTGCAATATTACAGACTCCTTGAATCCACCTTTCTCAAAGGCTTTTCTACTCACCAGGTCCAGCTGTCTTTCCATAAATGACACTGAGCTATGGGAATAGCATCAGTATAACTGTAGGGACTATGGTGAAAGAATCCTAGAAAGGTATTGTATTTTCTTCCCTTACTGGCTTATGGCTGAAAGTCATTTACAGGAAATGTAAAGTGCCTGCAATAGGGAAAGCAAAAATTTCTTTGTATTAAAACAGTGCTATCCAAATGAAAATATGACATTTAGAAAAAACATTCTTTGCTTAAGTATTCTCCACTCTCCCTAAGTAAAACTGCCATGGAGCTCTAGGAGGATATGAACACTTTGATTGATGAAAGTGCGGAGAGA
Organism: Anas platyrhynchos; assembly: GCF_047663525.1. Classification (NCBI taxonomy): domain Eukaryota; kingdom Metazoa; phylum Chordata; class Aves; order Anseriformes; family Anatidae; genus Anas; species Anas platyrhynchos. The sequence continues at coordinate 27,543,991 of NC_092590.1, read as the reverse complement.
AAAATGCCGGGCAATGTAGGCTGCAAGACCAATTTACATACTGATTGTCAACATCTCTAAAAGAATGAAAGCTATTCCAAAAATCCATATTACCTTTATTGCCAAGTTGCAGTAAGTCATATCATATTAATTAATTAGGTTTATTTAATGTGGATTCTCCTGAAGACTGTGTTTAGATACTCACAAGAAAGTAGGCTAAAGCAACTAAGTTTCTCATTAGGAATAGGTATTCCTGTTCTCTCCCTAATGAGATGTGAGTGCCAATATTACCTTTATCTGGTGATGACAAGTTTCCTAGACTTCTGTAAGCCTAATGTATATCTTAATATATATATATATGTATATTATAAAATATATATAATATAATTATTTATATATAATATATTATATAAAACATATATAATATAAATATTATATATATAATATATATATAATATTATATATAATATATATAATTATATATATATTATATATATTATATATATATAATATAATATATATATATTATATTATATAATAATATATATTATTATATATAATATCTAAATATTATATATATATAATATATATATATATAATATGTGCATCTCTCTCATCATTGCTAGTCACAAATAATATTATCATTATTATAGATAGTCACTGAAGTCTTTTATTGCAACAGTAAAACTCTCTGTTCTTTCTTTGGTGCTTGCAAAGTAGCTCTTAGGATGCTAAATGAATGCTGACCAGCTAGCCTCTGTAAGAAAACAAATTGCATGGAGTTCCCTAACTCTGGCCTCAGGGACGCATAAAATGTCCTTCTGAAAATGCATATTCTTAGGAGATATCCCTAATAAAATGACAGCTTAGCTTTTACCAGGAAACAACCTTCAGCAGAATTTATCCTAAATTCTGAATAGGTGAATATATTCAGAATTGTCAGTATAAATCAATTTGATATTAAAAGGATTTTTTAAACAAATCTAATTATATGTAACTTCTATCACCTGATGTTTGGATAGCATTCTTCAGGATTTATTTTTGTTTGTTTTGTGTGTTTTTTTTTTCTTCCTTATTATTTATAACATTAATAACCTGGAATAAAAAGCTCTAAGTTTGGCTGTTGAGCCACAGAAAAGTCAATGGAAATATTCAGAGAAAGGTGAACATGCTTTGAGAAACACAATGCTACTCACAGTTTTTATATATGTGTAATGTCTGTTGTGATGGCATTGTTTCCACAAATCCAGAAGTTTGGTTTTACTGTGACCTCAACTGTCATTCCAGAGAAATGACGTAGTTGCTTTAGCAGCAACAGAACACAAACTCCATACAATTATTCCATAGGAGCCATTCTTAATAACTTTTTCAGTTATCTGCTAACTCTGTGTTTCCCATATAATTCTCTGTAACAATGAGTTTTAAAAAATAAACCAAGAGAGTACATTTGAGAGAAACCTGTAATCTCAATTTATTTGAAATTCTTGTATGGTCCAACTACTTTTAAAATAACTATTTATTTATTTGTTTATTGGACTCTGACCCTACAGTTTGATGACCCTCTGTGACCCCTTGTGTCTCACTTAAAATCAACAATTTTACATGTGTCCCTTGCTTTAAGACTTGGTTCTAAACGTGTAAGTGCTTTAAACAGTTCTTGCAGACCTTTTTTTTCTCCCCCGAGTAGTGTAACAATTGTGTAGCTGAAATACTTTGGGGAATTACACCTAAAATATCCCTCCAACTTTTATCACAGAAAATCTCCATTCAACAATAGAAAGTCCTCTTCTCCTTTTGAAAGTATTCAGATAGCTGTCTAGCAGTGACAGAATCCTGCCTCTTCCATGATGAATTTTGTGCCTCTGAGTGTAGTGAATAGAGAAGGAATGAAAAAACCTGTTCTTTATTTTCTGAAAGCAAAAATGGCATCAAATTAATATTCACTCAAAACTTTTGTGTTTTCTTCCTTAAAAGCACTGTTATTACAGCATATGAATAGTATGTAGCTTGGCTTTGACAAGGATATCCTTTGACAAGGATACTTCATTAGTATTGCGTGATAGGAACAATTCTACCAACACAGTCTTAAAACATTTTGAAAAGTCTTGTGAAGCTGGGGAAGGAATTTTAAAAGGGGCCTCTCTCTTCTTGGAATAGACTCAAACTACATTGTTTTCATGTCACTTCACACTAGAAGTGAGCAAAATGTTTTGCTTAAATAAGCAAAACAATCGACTGACTAGTATTTATGTAGAAAAGAGAGTATGGATTAGTGTGGCACACATGCTGAACGTGAACTAACAGAGGCATGCTGCTGTGAAAAGGAAAACGTATAAACAGAACTTTCTATCCAAAACATATGAAATAATCCCTCTGCTCTGCTCAGCAATAGTAGGGCTTCAGATAGAATACTTTGCTCTGTGTTTCGGTCTCTAAGACAGGCAGAGAACTGGCTGAAAAACAACTGGAGGAGAGCAGTAACACTGATTTGAAGTCTGGAAACCTTGATGCATGAGAAAAGAATAAGTAAATTCCAATTTTTTTTTTATTTTTTTATTTTTTTTTGTCCTAAGAAGACTAAAAGAATATGGTGTGGAGACGGAAGGTGGTAAATAAACTATTAGCAAAGAGAATAATTCATTTTCTTTGTTGTAGATGGAATGAGAAATGATAATAATTAAGTTGCAAGAAGGAGTTCCGTTAGATATTGAGAAAAACTTATAGGAGTAAGAATAATGAAGCCCTGGAATAAACCCTTAGGGAACTGTGGAGCTGAAATTATTTAAGTTCTTTAAAAACAGCTTTATCAAGTGTCTATCCAGACATACATTCTATCTTAAAGCTACTACCCCTATATTTTTTTTGTTCACTTACAACAACACAAATTTTAGACAAAGTGAATGAATACATTATTTTGCTTCAGATAAATGGTATTACACCATTTTTCCTTTTAAACTTAAACTTTTAGTTAAGGAATATTTTAGATGCACAAAGATGAATTGTAATTTAGAGTTGTACTCAATTTAATTGAAAAAAATATTAGTAAATTTTAACTGTTCATTTGACATGAATTTTAATGTGGTTAAAATAAACAACCATCAGGGTGATTTTTTTTCAAATTTTGTTTTATGTAATGATTGGAAAGCCAGTTATGCAGACACCTATTTAACACAAAATAATAACTGTTCAAATGTTTTGTACTTCAGCAGGTAACTAAAAAACAGCTAGAGCATCTGTGTGTGTTGTGGGGGTTGTATGTTACGTGCTGCATGAGCTTTATGCAGTTTTATTGCAAGACAGTGGTCGAAGTATTTGGGTGGGAGAAATGGAAGGACCATATGTTTCTACTTATTGATGAACTGAAGCAGCAAAAAGAGTGATTGGCTGCTATTCACTATTCTTACTGCAGTATTATGATGAAAATTCATGTATGTTTTAGATCCTGGGCATAATGAATGATTATAAGCTTTTAGCAGCAGTAATCATTTTATCATATTAGTATTCCAATTTCATATGTACAGTGGAAAAATAACAAGATTATTCACTGATAACACTTATCATAGTATTCTTGTATGGTGCAGCAGTAGTTTTTGTGCAGACCCTCCTGGCTCATAGTAGCCCTACTAACTGGGCATCCCCCTGTATTCCTGCTTCCTCCTGCTGATTCTTTTTTCAGGATGTCAGGGAATATTTTGTGCATGAACAGTCCATTCCAGCAGTTGTGGGAAAAATCCTCAATCATCATGAAAATGTTATTTCCTCTTATCAACAAAGCACACAAACGGGTTTTCAGAAGAAACTTTTGATAGCAAGAGCTGAGCTGCAGTAGAAAAAGCAATTACTTGTGGGATGGAAAAAAACAAAGGAGATCTCAGTTCTGTCTTGCACTGAAGACTACTCAAATTGTAAACGTTCTCAGAGAGACAGGTCCTACCTAGCTTGACTGAAGAGGTCAGGGCTCAATGGCTACCATGAGAAAGATTGTTACTTTCAGTCTCCCAGAATAGCTCTGTCCTTTTGTCCTTTGAAATAAGATTTCGTCTTCAGGGGAAGTTGAGTATAATTCCATGATGCTTTGGAGAATATGAGTCCTGTGAAGACTGAGTCTGTACCTACCATCTGCTACTGTGCAGCTAATATGCAAAAATCATGAGGCCATTGAGAGAAACACAACAGGGAACAAGACTTAAAGCCACTTAATGTGCTTGTTGGGTATCCATACTAGAGATGTTGCCCTAAATCTGACAGATACTGTTATTTTTGAGATTGGAATGGGGCCCAAGTTATCCTCTCTTACTCTTCTAAAATTCCAGTTAGTTAATGGGGGTCATCCTGGGGAAACACGAAAAATAGATAATTTGTTTCTTCATCTTTTGTGGTTATTATTATTTTTCTGTAAGAACACACTAAATATTCACAGAACTATTGCAGCACTGTCACAGCACTATGCGTGCAATATGAAGAGATTCATTTCATATCTTTATGATCATTCTGTAAATCACACTAATCTCTGCATTTTAGATTGTTCTTCTCCACAAGTAAGATGTGACTTTCATTATATGATCTCAGAATGGAGTTAATTACATGTTCTTGTTGAATAAACACTTCGGTTTGTTTTGATTCTGCTGCCTTCAGAACTATGTAAATGCAGCCATGAAGTCTGGCTAGCCGGATTAGAATTCAAATTAGCTGCTCAAGACTAATTAACTTCTATGGCTCTACTTCTATGGACAAAAAGACTGGAAATGCATCTACTCATTTTTCTTTTACCCATTTTCTATTTTGAATCAACTCTCTCACAAGAGAAATGCATCAGGAGACTGCTTCCTTTCCAAAATCCATTTATGGAATGGTAAATCTGCCAAATTAATCTTTTTGCCAGTCTAGATAATGTTAGAGTTATTATAATAATGCCATTAAATGGCTAGAAATCTCATACATGTCAAGTAGAAGCAGACTATAGAAGAGCTAATAGAGAAGGAGGTCTCCCAGGTTTTGCCTTTTTTTCTTGGGAAAGTGCAACAACACCCAAAAGTGGTTCTTCAGCAGGGAAAATACAAGAAAAATCTGTTTAATTTCTTCTACAAGTTTTTTCTCTCTCTTCCATGAGCTCCGGTAAAATCTGATCAAAGATATGTTCCTATCAACACAGAAGCTTATGTGTTTGGACTTAGTGCAGTGATAGAGACTGCTTGGTATGTCTGTTTGGAGGAGATATCCAGATTCTGAAAGAGTCCTCTTCCTTCCACAAGGGATTTAACAAGGTCTGTTTTTAATAAAAATTATTCAAAGTCATGACCTGCTGCCCTCTGATAGATTGAAAATGTTGATAGAGAAAATTTCAATCTAGACTTTCAAGCAGAAATGGAAGAAAAGTAATAAACCATTGGAAATAGTTGTAGAAGATCTCTAAAACAGGATGAACAAAAATAAATTTAGAAATCTTTTTCTATAATGCTCAGGTTGTAACATGATATCTAAGGCTAAGTGATTTAAGTGTTGCTTTCCTTGTTTCAACTCCTATGCTGTTTATTTTTTGCCTGGATATAAACAGCACAAACAAAATCACAGAGCATTTCCATGTTAAACAAAACAAAACAAAAAACAATGGGGTGATAGAAGAAGGCTTGAAGAGTTGTATAATAAAAAGAGGATTATTTAATATTTCTGGATGTTGCATAATTGCTATTTTACAAGTTTATTTTACTATTTAAAATGTATTATGATTGAAATTATTGAAATTACACACATATGAGTCTAATAAGACCTTAGAATTATGAGAATAATGAGGCTTATGAAGCCTCTCCCAGCCACTGCTGAAGACAAAAATATTTCCACTTCAGACAGAGGAAGGCTGGATTGCAGCATAATTTAGAGTTATGATGGCAAGCATATTTTACAGATGTTCAAGCTGGGTTCAGATGTTCAATGTTGGTTTAAAATCTGTTGCACATTTTTATGAAGAGAGTATTTTAAAATATCTGATTAACTTGTGGGCACACAACAATTAAACAGTGGAAAAGACTCATAGTTTGCTTAACTCCCTTAGTTGAGAACATTTGTTTAAGGTCTGATGCAAACTGAAAATTTTCAGAATGATAATGTCAAAGGTGGTGATTCAATTTCCTTTGGAAAAGTAATAATTAACTTCCAGCTGAAATTAGATATATAACTGCTGCCTTTTATAAGCATGTAGGTCAGCCTGATCCAATTTCCTTAGACATTTTTCCATTGACTGCAGACCCATAGAACAGGGCTATTGGGAACCACCCAAGCAGGCTTGACAGCAAATTCTTGTTCAGACCAGATTCACAGAAACTCCAGCTACTAAAATGGTATCAAGGATAATAAGTTTGGAACATTGCAACATCAGAATGAACTCTGTCACTCACTGACCTTAAACTATTGACTAGACATTTTGGAGAACTGTTTGCATCTTTTTTTTTTTTTTTTTTTTTTTCAGAGGAGGCTTATATAGGTTACCAATGGATGCATAGTTAGTAACTTTCGTAAAGTTTTAATATCCTCCATGATTTTCTCACTCAGGTGGTATTAGGAAGCCAGTTCAGAGTCCTCAAATAGTCATGTTATATACCATGAAACTAGCAGGGCTCAGAAACATTACTGATACTCTTATTCTAAGAATAAGCCAAATTAAACTGCCTGTTACCTTGTTATAAGTTTTCTTCTCAAATATTTGTGACAAACTTCACATGGTAATTACTTGTTAGCCTTTTTTCCCTCTGTTAGGTTAAATAACAGGTAAAAAATTGATCTATTTTGCTATGCTACTTTTCTGTTCTTTTATATAGGGGCTAAAAGCAAGCCTATCAACATGCTCCTCTGGTAGTGCTTATTTTAAAAACATTTGAGATCATCTGAGATGCTATTTGAAAAGTAAAATGGCAAAACCACGGATTTGTAACATATTTTTCATATAATTTTGTAAAAATATCCTGGTGGGTGAGCAATCCTGTGGGAATCCTGTGGAAATCTTGGAAATCTTTCTGCATCTTAGTGCACTTATTTGGGTACTTTGGTACCCAAAGTACCAAATGAATGCTCTGTTGGGAATATAAAAATTAACAGACCATTTACAACACTTCAGTAATGCCGGTGTCTTACAATACATTTCTTGAAGTTTGTCCTCATTCCTGCTACAAGCTCTGTTTGATCTGGAACATGCGGGTGGGCAAGTGCAAGGCACCAACAGAAGTAAGAAAGCTGCAGATAAAACTTTGAAGGATCATTTTCCTTTGGCTGAGTAGGAGGTTTGACACTTGCTTTCATGATAATTAGATTGTGCTGTGGTAAGATAGTCTTGTCCCAAAATCAATGACAGAATAACATTTTACCCTTTTTTGTTCATGAAGAGTATGTAAACAGAGCTTGTGAAGTTAAACACCACTCATTTTTGTCAACACAAATAGATCTGCTCTATCTGCAGCTGCAAAACTATGATGCATATGTAACTTGTTACCAATGTATGTAGAACTCGTGGGGCAAACAAACACACAGCAAGTTGGATGCTATCTAGGGCTTAAATTAGACCCTGAGTTAGAAAACCATTATACATGGAACAAGTAATGGAAAACGCTAACAATTTCTATCATAATGGAAAAAATATTTTTGTTTTGAATGGCTTTGCACATGCCAAAAGAAACATACAGAATATGTATGTATTGCATTGCTGCAAGTAAAATATTCTACTTTAATTTTAAAGAATCTCAGAATCACAGAATCATAGAACTGTAGGGGTTGGAAGGGACCTCGAAAGATCATCGGGTCCAACCCCCCCGCCAAAGCAGGTTCCTCAGAGCAGGTTGCCCAGGTAGGTGTCCAGACAGGACTTGAATATCTCCAGAGAAGGAGACTCCACAACCTCCCTAGGCAGCCTGTTCCAATGCTCTGTCACCCTCACCATGAAGAAGTTCTTTCGCATGTCAGTGCGGAACTTCCTGTGCTCTAACTTGCAGCCATTGCCCCTTGTCCTATCCCCACAAAGCACTGAGAAGAGGTTGGCTACATCCTTCTGTCCCCCACCCCTCAGATATTTATATACACTGAGGAGATCCCCTCTCAGTCTTCTCTTCTCCAGGCTGAACAGACCCAGGTCTCTCAGCCTTTCTTCATAGGGAAGATGCTCCAGGCCCCGTATCATCTTTGAGGCCCTCTGCTGGACTCTTTCCAGGAGATCCCTGTCTTTCTTGTACTGGGGAGCCCAGAACTGGACACAGTACTCCAGGTGAGGCCTGACCAAGGCAGAGTAGAGGGGGAGGATCACCTCCTTTGACCTGTTGGCCACTAGATTTCTTTTAATTAAAAAAAAAAATAAAAAAAAAATCCACCCTTGCAGTTCTGCACCGAAGGGTCAGTTTCCTGTAACATAATTAGTGGAACATTTCTTTTTTGCTCTTTTCATCCTCCTTCACCCCGGGGAAAGGACAGAGTTCCCTCTGCCTTCTGCAGCAGGGAGCAGGGAATGGCTCCAAATGGAAACATTATTACAACCCAGCCATATATACAGATAAACCCTAATGGCAAGTAAACCCTAATGGCAAAAGGTCATTAAAGAAGGTTAAGTAACTTTATAAAAATTCACAGATGAGAAAATACTAGCTCTGCCTTGCATTTACCCTGTAGCTAGCTGTCTCTTAAGCATTAAAAAATGTGGTAGAGCTGTATGACAGCTAGTACAAGTTCAGGAGAGATTATGAAGGGGGACAGGAAAAGATAGCATATAGGATTTTCTGAGTGTTTACAAAATTTTTCCATCATTCCTTTTGGGCATCTCAAAGCAACTGTGCCTGGTTTCTCAGGAGAAACCAGGAAAGGAATAAGTAAATTTTGTAAATTGTGATAGAATTTAATTACAGGCTTGTACACATCCTGTTTTAGTATTATTCCAAAACTTTTCCCAAAATAAGTTACTTGGTTTAATATTTGAAACAACAAAATTCAAGTTCTGCTATTTAGAAGCCTTAAGTCTGAGACTACTGAAAAGGGGCTAGAACACTTGTGAAAGTGTTTTCAAAGTGATTTTGTCAAAACTATATGGTGATATAACATTTCTCTATTAGTCTGACCATGTTTGTATAAAACTGACAGGTTTTCCCGTTGAACTGAGATATGCTGTCCTTGATTCATTTTTACAGAGCTTCTTTTAATGACAATACAGTTAAATATGGAGTAGTTGGCTGTTACATCAAAATAATTCAGTTGAGTCATTTTTCAGGAGAGCCTGCAAAGCCAGGGAAAAAAAAAAAAAAGTCTATAGTAAATTCAGTATTCATTGATTTGAAAGTTATGAATCCTTCTATGAACTTTAAATGCATCTTTCTTTTTAAATACGACTTTTGGTAGACGATTCATTAACTAGTATTAGATCCTAAGTTAATAGCCTTCATCATGGTCCTAATCGTGATCTAAAACGTGAAAGAAGGTACATGTTGGACTCTTGAGAAATTAAGGACAAACAAGAAATGGGTGTTACTGGTACACAACAGTGCCTTTTCAAGCCTACAGCTATTCTGTGGTATCTATCTAATCTAGTGTCTTAAGTATCATTTGAGATCAAAGTTCAGGGTGCTTTTGCTACTGTTCAGTAGGTATGTGAAAGGATGAAGCTAAAGTAAGATAGGTGGTGATGCACCTGAAGCAGAATATCTGATACGTTTAGCTAACGATATATATTTGTACCTGTACCCGCAACTGTCCTCTGTACACCGTAATGTGGGGAATCTACTCCAAAGACTTTCTAAGTTTAATGAATTTGATAGAAGAATGTTAATTATTTATATATATATATATATATATATTTTTTTTTTTTTTTAAGACATCTTTAAAAACTGGGTAGCCATTCATTTCTCATGTAACAAAATCATTTTTAGCAACAAGTAGCTGAAAATCAACAGATACTTTAAAAAAGTATATTTCTAGTTTCTGTTCTAAAATACCATTTATATTTAATTAAATGTCCAGCTACACATATAATTACATATTCATATGTAAATTTAGACATAAACCCTTGGGCTCTGGCCCTAAGAAATTACCAAAATAGCTATTTTTGTTTCTGAGACAACATCACCTCAAAAAGTTTACATCACTTTTTAAATGAAGTGTGAATAGTGCTTACCCTGTATAATTTTCCTTCTTAATAATGAATGTCAATGTTTGGAGTTTCTACAGAAGTATTCATTCTGCCAAATTTATTCTGTTGAAAAACAAAACAAAACAAAACAAAACAAAACAAAAAAGCAAACACCTGTGTCATCTCTCAATTCGTATGGAAGGGAGCCATCTTGTGGTTCAATTTATAGTTTCCTAAGAAATGAAATTGAAATAGGTAAGATTTTCCAATATTCTCTTACTATAAGTAAGTTCAGGCTCATTCTAGTACTATATGGACTCACTCTGTTCTAATACAGCTCCATGACAGTTTACTCTTCATGCAGTGGCAAACAAGCTACAGTATTATGTGCTTTTAAAAAAAAATATATATTTTTGAATGTCTTTGTCTACTGAACATGCCTAATGAGAACAGCTCTATAGAGGGCTAAATATACATAAAGTAACACACTGTTTTTCAAAATAAGTCATCTGTGCTATTTAGCTCATTAATAGAGGAATTAAAACATGACATAAATGTGTTTCAAGCTGAGCTCATTACTTCAGTAGAGATTTTAAATGGATATTGGTTAATTAGAGGCTAGGTTTACAGGAAAAATGTTTTTCAGTCTTATAAATGGAAGTGCAAAATCCTCCACCTGGGAAGACCAACCCCATACATTAGTATCTGCTGAGAGCCACCCAGCTGGAAAGCAGCTTTGCAGAAAAGGGTCTGGGAGTGCTGTTGGGCACCAAAATGAACATGAGCAAAGACTTTGCCACCTTGTGGCAAAGACGACTAATGAAATCCTGGGCTGCATTAGGAGGAGTGATGCCAACAGGTTTTTTTTTGAGCACCCCAGTACAGGAGACACTGGACTAAGTCTATAGGCCACTACATGGACTAAGCAACAGGCCGCTACTTTGAATAAGGGACAGATGCTCCTCTCCTATGGGGAAAGGCTGGGACAGCTCTGCCTTTTCACCCTGGAGAAGAGAAGGCTCAGTGGGGATCTCAGTAAAATGTATAAATATCTGAAGCGAGGGTATAAGCTCTTTTCAGGTGGAACCCAGTGGCAGGACAAAAGGCAATGTGCACAAACGCAAACACAGAAAGTTCCCTCTGAACATCAGGAAGCGCTTCTTTACTGTGCAGGTCACCAAGCACTGGCACAGGTTGTCTAGAAAGGCTGTGAAGTTTCCATACTTGGAAATCAGAAGCTGCCTGGACATAGTCCTGGGCAACCTGCTCTAGGTGGTCCTGCTTGAGCAAGGGGTTTAGACAAGATGACCTCCAGAGGTCCTTTCCAACTTCAACTATTCTGTGATTTTCTGCTTCTGTGAGGTAAATGTTGAAATATGCATTTGCTGTCAATAAATGTATACATATATATTTGTACACACAGTACGTATATACATATATGTTTATTAAAGGTTTGGAAATATGTTATCCAATTTTTGAAAAAGTTTGATTTATTTTTCAAAATTATTCTTTCTTCTAATTCTAGTTTCATGACTTTGGTGAGTTGTTTTCCAGGTTGTTAAATTCACACGTTTGTGTCTTATTCAGAAGAAAATAGTATCTAAGCAAACATAGTTCTCAGATCCCACCTTTGTACAGAGAATACAATACTATACATAAAATTGACTACATGGACCATATGTAATTAAATTCTTGTTTTATTTCTAACATAATTAGGTAGCTATAAATATGCAGACATGAAAAAGAAGATGTTCGAGACTCATTTTTCCAGATTTCTGTGTTGAAAGGGCAGCGCAGTTTACACAACACAATCACATATTGATCTCTTTAAGATCTGTTACTTCTGTATTTGACTCTCCATAGTATTACCTGGCTGTTAATTTCTTGTTTAATTGCTCGTTGCACACCTGATATGCTGTACACCTCAGCATGAAAACAGTTACTACTGTATTAGTTTTATAATATTGTTGCTTGTGAACATATCCTAATAACAAAATGTTGAACTGATGTTGCACTTTGTCATATTGGGTGGGCAGGGCATCTGTCCTGAGGCTGCTGAAGACTTCTAGCCTATGTAGCATCACACTGATGTATGGCTGCTACTAAGACAAACATTTTTAACGTTCTTTGTAAATACTCCTATAATTAGATTATCAGAAATGAAGATGTTCTCAAAGGACTTCTGATGCATCCTCACTTGAGTTTTCTTGAAATAATTTTCTATCAAAAAAGATCTGCTACAGATCTACCAGTGGGCCCATCAGGACCTTCAGGGTATTTTGCTGCAAGCAAAATACTTAGCCTTTCTGATAATAAGGTAAGCACGGCCATTTTGGAATGGCTGTAACTATTTCAGTAGGTATTTATCAAGATAACTTTGTTTGAAAACCTAAGTTTTCACTTTTTTTTTTTTTTTTTTTTTTTTTCCAGAACAGGAACCCATTCTCTGCCTGTATTCTGGAGAGACGACTTTCTCTCCATTCACTGTAAAGGAAGACTTGAAAAATCAAACTCCTAATTCAATGCCTGCTATACTCCCTGAAAACACCTTTTTGTGTATTTAATTAATTCAGTATTTTGGAGCTTAATCTGAATTTAAGGCATTTAACTTAATCTGTACCTTCTCTCTAAAGTTTTTAATACCAAAATATTTAAACGGTAATGCACCTTTACTACTGGTGAGAATTGCATTTTTTTTCCCAGTGGTATTGATAGTCCCTCTTGTGACTTTAAACACATTGCATGGTTTATGAAAAGAAGTTGTTTATTATTTTTGAGGAAAATATATATAATAACATGGGTGACACCATAAATTTCACGTTTTAAGATTCCCATCTGCAGAGAATATCAGTTTAAGTGCAATATGATACTGAAATACAATAAAAAGTACTTTAATCAAATCCATGCACAACACATTTACAGATTTTTACTAAAAAGGAAGTACTTTGAGATGAAATTGCCAGTGAATGTTATCTAGACAGAATTCACAGGAGAATATGTTTAAAACTCACAGACAAGTTAGTAATACTTTTTTTTTATTTTTTTTTTTTAGCCTTTAAAAAGCTCCGATCACGAACACACAAAATACTGTATATTATGTTAAACCTTTAGGTCAAAAGCTTATGGCACAATTTCTTTTTTTATACAGCTCACAATTACACATTCATGGAACATCAGTTGCTATTAGTCCATTTCATCCATTAACATCACTCTGCCAAACACTAAAAATACAAACATAAGAAAAGTTTCTTGCATATTTCACAAAGATGAAAGTGAAGAAGTGCAGTAATATTTAAGAAAGTCAAGAATACAGGATGAGCCAACATTTTCCTGGCATTTAACCCACTGCTTCTAGCAATCTAACCTGCTTCCACAAGCCTTCCAAACTGATAATATTTCAGTAACTTCTATAGGTGACGTGTGTTGCCTGAAGGCACCTTTTCCATAACCACTGAAAAATAGAATATCTATTTTATTATTAACAAGTGGCTTAGTTTGCGATTGATAGTTTTACTTCTTAGTTGTCTCAAAAAGGAAAAAAGCCATGATGGTCTGATATTGTTCTTATCTAAATAGCCATTTGATTGTACAGTGAGATGTGGATAAAGTTATTTTACTACCTTACAGGGGTACTGCAAGAATTAATAGCTCATTCAGCAATTTCACAGTATAAGGCCAAATTCTGCTCTGTTGGATTGGATTAATTCCTATTATAGCTCAAAGGAGAGCAGAAGTTGCACATAAAATATATTTACTTTTTGCAACAAAGTATCTCAGCTTGGGCTGGGAACTGTATAAATAATTTCATTTCTAATATAAAATTATTGCTAAAAATAATACATTTAATATTATTTTTTTTTAAGTTTAAGGAAGACTTTCCCTACTGTTAAAAATATAAGGTTTTATACAGTTTATCTTATTCTGTTTCTATCTACAGTATCAACCTACAATTCTCTAACAGGTTATAATACAAAGTGGAAACAATACCTCATTCTTTAAATGTAAAGTGCACATCTAAATATATGACTTTCTAGTGATTAAGGAGAATCACCTCTCAAACATCACAAAGGATTCTTTATAAAATAGTTTATAAAAAAGTTATGGAATCAACACTAATAAAAAGAATCCAAAGAAAATCATTATATTATTGAACTGAAGTAATAATTAAATCCCATGTTCTTCCTGAATTCCACTAACCTGCTTAAATAATAGTGCTTGCTGTCAAAACTCGTTGAAAGAAAAAATGTGCTTTATTTTGATGTTCAAATAGCTAAATTGTAATAATAAAACACTATTATCCCTTCTTTCCTTTCTCCCTCAAGCCTCCCCTACTTTATTACCTTTATAGACAAAAAAGCCAACCCTCTATGTAAATCTATTTTGTTGATATTTGGATATAGTTTTAGAAAAAAAAAACAAAAAACCAAAAAAACATTTTGCTATGTGGAGTTTAAGCAGGAGTTTGGTAATGTAGGTCACTAGTCAAGGCCTGTGGTAGCTGAGTATATCTATTCCACCTCTGTGGGACCTTTCTTATCCCCTCTCAAGGACATGAAGTTTCTGGCCTTACTAAGGGGAAGATGGTTTTGGCCACATTTCTTCCAGTACAGGAAGAAAAGACAGTCACATGTGAAATTCCAAATACTATGGGCTTTCTCTCTGTCTGTTATGCTATGTACAGCCCAGGCTTTTTCTCATGTACCTTCCTGCTCTGCTCATCTTTCCATTAAGAAAGCATATGGTGTGGAAATCAGTTCTCCATCTGCACAGGTAGAAACTACTATTCCATGAGAAGAAATATATTGCATAAATCCTTGCCCTACTGCTTCCACCTGTAGTAGTATACCTATTGGTAATGGAGGCTTCATATTTCCTTCTTTCCCCTTTTTGGTGACCGGTGCCAGCTCTTTAGCTGTGGAATTCCTCCAAATCCTCATTTTTTTTTTTCCTCTGATTTCATTGCATTGCATGGATATTCTAGAGCCACTATTTTATTTTTGAAAATTAGAATTAGTCTATAGAGTCCACAGAAATATGACCTGAACAGTGCAGAGTCTGTACTTATTGTGAATAATTGCTGGGGGCAAAGCTGTGTTGGCTGTTGCCTGTCAGGTAGGGGTTGTGCATACAGGAAGCCTTCTTGTATGGCTTTGCTAAGGGCCTTTACTCTGGAGAGACTAGGTTTAGTTATAGTGAGATGAGGTAGCTATCTACTTCAGCCTGATGAATGTGGTCTATTTTAGATGTAGGAGAAGACCTACTAGATACCATCTCCTTTAAGTATCGTTTCCTTGATTCTGTTTCTGCCTCTCCACTATTTCTTTTGCAGGATTGTATTAGACCACAGTCAGATAAATACCACTTTCCATTCCTGCCCCTTTGTAATCTAATTCCCTGCTATTTTACTGTACAGTTACAAAAGAATCAGCTCCCACACTAATTTTAACTGATGACGGTAACTGTTGGTTCCAGCTTTGTATAGAGGGCTGGCATGCCTATTGGCATTTTTAGGCTTTTCCCATAGTCAGTGGTGAATAAGTAGACATTCTCACCTTGAGTTTTCTTAGAATCTCGACTGACATTTCTCTCTTTCTTTGCCATGTGACTTAACACTAAATAATTTAGGAATAATCAAAATGAAGTTTAAATTTCTTTTGATAAACACATTATTTAGTGGACTGCAGAGGCTTCTGTTACCTTGGCAAATGTTATGATTCCAGAAAAAAATAATTCAAAACCATCAGCACAGGAAAGACCTTGGTTCAATCACATCAAAGTGGAAAACATTTACTTACCTAGAACAGCAGGATGATATGCCAAATGTTCTGTACATTTGAAAACATCATTATGGAACCATTTTTACTTTCCCCCTCTGTTTGAAATACTTTGGGTATTAACTGATTACTAAATAATAATAATAATAATAAAAAAAAAAAGTTTCACCAATACTGTAGAGTTTAAATGGTTTAAATATTTAACTCTCTTTATTTTCAATATACCTTGTTAGAAGACTGACCATTATATGAAAATCTTCTTTATAGAGGTAGGGAGTGCTCAGCTTCCCAATGTAATGGCCTATGAAAGGGCTACATAAAGGAAGGCATATCCTTTTATTCTTTGCACTGTCCAGAATTCTTTCTTTTTAGAGGGAAGAAATAAGGCCATTTTCTTCTTTCCTCTCCTCATACTTCATGACTGAAAAGATGACACAACACTAGGCACTATCTAGTCAGCCATCTACAGGTCTCATTTCTTTAAAATAGAATATATAGGTAACAATCCATTGGGGAGGTTAGAAAATTATCATAGAATCATAGAATCATAGAATATCCTGAGTTGGAAGGGACCCTTAAGGATCATCAAGTCCAACTCTTGACACCGCACAGGTGTAGTCTTATGTTTTTTTTTTTTGTTTTCTTTTTGTTTTTTTTTTGTGTGTGCGTGTTTTTTTAGTATGCTCTATTTTTTTCTTAGATTAGCATGCTCCAGTCAAAGAGAAATATGACACAAGGGTTATTCCTCCTCACTGCAAGGAAATTGTCCTTCTTGCTAAACAGTTCTACATTCCTTTCGACTCATGTTTTGTCAGTGTTGTAATCCAATCTCTCTTTTATCGCTCTCAAAATTTCCTGTATGAAAGCAGATTTTTTCAGCCTTAAAAAGGGGAGAAAGAAATCAGGGCTAAATTTGTTTAGTTCTGCATTACTCAAATTAGTTAACATTTTCAAAATAAGGTAGTGATACATGTGCAAGAGCAACAGACTATGGAGTGATTGGGAAAGAGACAATGTGAACCAGGCATTAGAAACTAGAATAACTAGGAGTTATTCTGGCCAGCATTACTTATGCACTTATCTCTCCAATTAAGAATTCTTTATTGAACAGAAGTCAGCTGTTCTAGAGGGAAAAAAAAAAAAAAAAAAAAAAAAAGCCTACTTCACTGGTAGCAGAAATAAATTAACATCCCTTTTCATATCAGATAGTTTATGACAATTTAAAGGAAAGAAATATAATACAACTGAAATGTCAGCCATTAGTTCATGGATCAGCACCCATATTTGTAAATGAACAGGATTTTTTTGGAACATGCACATAAAGAAATAAAAAAGAAAACAAAACACCTTACCAAATAATAATTGTTTAAAGTGAATTGAATTAATTTCAGATCATAAATGAAACACAACTATAAAAAATAATACTCTTTTAAAAATATTGGAGGAGTATACATCTTTCTGAAACAGATGAACAAAATCTGAGAGCTACTATTTTAGAATCTCCCTAACTAATCCTTGGAGGAAAACAATAACAAACACATCCAAACCCAAGGTTGCTATGTTATAATCCTCAGTGTCGAGTTATATTGCTTCTATTACTTCATATTCAGCGTGCCTTTGGCAGTGCACCAGATGTTTGCCTCCAGCTGTATTTTGCTTTTGTATACACATTCTAAGCAATAACAAAAGCAAAAATTTAAAACACGTTCAAAACAAAAATATTTTGCAATGAGAAACAGCCTCAGCTACTGGACTTAAAGTAATGAGTAATTCTAAATATGAGATTTATATCTTAGCATGTTTTTGTTTTTCAATGGAGAAGATTGGCAAGAGTAAACACTTGCCTGCAAGCTATGTCATAAATGAGATCTATCGTGTTATAATCAAAAAAAAAATAATAATGTGACTTATTTAATAATAAAGAGGGAAAATGCCTCTGAGTTCTAACAGTTTTTATCCTATTTATTATATGAAGTGCAATAAATGTGAAATACCATTCAGATCCTTTTTCATATTTCAGAAGAGTCACATTTTTCTAAGTACTTCTTAACCAATATCTAAATCATATAAGTATACTTCAAAGAATGCTACAGAAAACTTGATGCACTCTTAAATTCAACCTCTTATGACATATATAACACGTAGGAAATCTATATCGATAAACAGAGGGGTACCCATCCTCCTAATATTTCATTTCATCAATATATGTTGAAACAGTTGATTATTTGCTTTTAGTTTTGGTTCAAGATCTCTTTGTACTGCATCAATATAAAGCACTGCAAAATTTTGATGTAGTTTGCCTATCTCTAATGCTGTATGAGTTTTATCAATTAAGAAAAAAACAATATATAAAAAGGATTTAAAAAAGATTCAATTATTAAAGTTTAGGTAATTACAAGAAAGAAAAAGTCGTTTAGAGGAATCAACACTTTGCAAATGTTGTTATATTTTCAGTGTGATAAGCAGACTACCAAACTGTAAATACCTTGTGCTGGCTGAGATTATTTCAACACACACTTTCCAGGGGATTGATAATATGAAATTTATTGAATAAATTATACAAGTTAAATGTGCCAACTGTGCCTCAGGTCCTGTCCTTAAGACAAATCCTTAAAAATCTAAATTAAAATAACTAATGTTTCATTATGTTTTAAAATTAAAATAAAGGTGGGATTTTACCTAGAGTATGCTGGATATTTCTTTCTGTTTTTTTTTTTTTTTTTTTTTTTTTTTTTTTTATGCACCAGAATTAAAAAAAAAAAAAAAAAAAAGAAAAAAAGTAAGGAACATCAAAGAGTACAATTATACCACTATGTAACAGTAAGTATAAACACGCTTCAGTAGAGAGAGATTTATAATAAGTTGTTAATGTTTAATTTGACACAGAATGTTTGCAGCAGCAGATGTATCTTCTCTGCTGTCAGTCTTCCATTCCACTCTGGCTGGGTATTGCAATCCATGCATGATCTTTCCCCCCATCCAGTGTTTTTAGGTTTCCCAATTGCTCCTGACTTACACATTTCTAACAGAAGGCCTCCTGTTGGTCATGGCAGGATCTGTATGGACTGCAAACCTTAATCTTGTTATTGGTGAATGTCTTCATGCCTAATGATTTTGTAAATTACCCAGTAAAAAATATTGAAAATCAGAAAGGCTAATGGGAAACAAGCTCTGGAAATTGTGTCTATCTTCTTGGCTCGGTCGATGAATACCTTTCTCATCTCGTCGGGGCTCTTTGGTGCAGTTTGAGCAGGATTATTAGGCCCCTTCTGTGTCACTCCATCTTTTGCTTGCAGACATGGCCCCACTCCATATGCTGCTGTAAAACTGAATTGGCTTTCCCGTACGTCATCATCCTGTTGTACAAAAAAAAAAAAAAAAGGCAAAAAAAAGGCAAGTTTTTTTACAGATTATTTTTTTACAGAAATTGTACCAACCACTAAATACCAGGTATTGCACCTTTAGCATGGTGACTTTTTGAACCCCCTTTTTATTTTAACTGGTTGAAATGTCAGCCTTATCAAAGTGTCTGTGAAAATACATCATCAGATTTAAAAAGCCCAGAATTTTTCTACTTGTTTAGAGACTCCATAATCTATTTAGAGAAAAGGCAAAGCTTAGTAAACTGGTTTACTAGCTTAGGAAACTAATGGTAATCAACGCCCAACTTCTGATTTATTCTGATTGGTTTTCATTTTCCCCATTTACAGTAAACATCTGCGATCTTCAACTGGGCAAGTTTCACATCGGTCTTTCATGCAACAGTCATTAGCTCTGTATGTTGCTTGACAATATGGGATGGCCTTTAGCGATACAGGTAGTAACAATGTTCAAGTTAATATTAGTGGGAATTCTGCCTGTTTGATTTTGTATGTTAGTTAATCTTACTCATATGCCTTCATTCTACTGTGCCCTGTATTTCAGATAAGCAGAATAGTATATAAAGCATCTTACTTTGGAATAGAATAGAAATAGTACTAAACTATTTAAAATAAAGTTAATATATTAAAAATATTTT
Source organism: Anas platyrhynchos (assembly GCF_047663525.1). Taxonomy (NCBI): domain Eukaryota; kingdom Metazoa; phylum Chordata; class Aves; order Anseriformes; family Anatidae; genus Anas; species Anas platyrhynchos. Next base: position 27,524,130 of record NC_092590.1, on the reverse strand, counting down.
AAATAAGCTTTAAAATAAAATGCATGAAAGCTAAAGGCCAGATTTTCTTCTGAACCATTCTTTTGACAAGTAAAATGCAATCTGGCAAAGACATTCTGAATTTGGTGAGCTCTAACAGAAAGTGATTTTAAATCACAAAAACAAAGTAGGTGGTCTGAAGATCATAGCATGCATTTCTAGAATGTGTTTTTTGTTAGGAGACACATTTTATACTTCTCTTTACCTGGTTGCAAATATTTTTAATAAAGGAGATACAAATGCAGGGTGATACATAGACTGTAAAGACAGAGCCAGATTTTGGATTGAAATACATTCCAACATATTCTACTATGTATGCTACTCAAGAATAGTTATATGATTTTGATGACATTTACTTATTTTTTTTTAATGACAAATTTTAAATTCAGGGTTTTGTGTTTTCATGTCTAATTCAACCTAGTTGCTTTAAGATTCTAGACTTTTGTAAAAAATGACAGAGATATGTTACTACTTAAATAAGTATTTTGGAAAATCATTCTCATAAACAATATAAAAGAGTCGATTTTTCTGTTGAAAGAGAATTTTTGATATTTCAAATCTCTTCCCAGCTTAAAATAAAATAAAAAGTAGAAAATGTTTTCTGAAGCAAGTCAAATAATTAGTGTTTTGTTTTAGTAATTCTGAAATATTTTTGTTTTATTTAAACCTCTTACACTTATAAATGTAATTTCTCAGCAAATACTTTAAATCCAAACTTCCAAGCTTTTCATTTTGAAAATGCCTGTAGCATTTTGAAAATTCAAAAAATGTTTTTGAATGGAGAATTAATTATAAACATATTTAATGTTTTAATTAAGCAGAGCTTGCTAGAAGAAACACAGCTAATTTATTAGTTTTTCTTTTTTTTTTTTTTAAATCAGTGAAGTTTATTATCAATATTAACTGAATCAATTATCTACAAGAGAATGAAGATAAATTACTGTTTGAAGTGAGCTGGTTGGCACACAGCACGAACATCCAGCATGGCTGTAGTTATCACCAAACTGATATACTTTTTCATATATGTACATTGCATAAACTTATAGACTACTATAGTTCACTGAAACTACTGTATATTGAATCTGTATTGTAATTCTCACATAAAAAATCTAACAACAAAAATAAAGAAAAATTAACATGAAAGCAAAGGACGAGGAAAAAATCACTGAATTCCATATGTAGATGAATAACAGAAATACAAAATGATGGGATGATTTTTTGATGACGTGATAAAACAAATAGCTAAATACTACAGCAGACTTCCTTTCTTCTCAGAAAGGAATGGGAAATAACGTTTTAATAGTATCTGTATTCCAGAAGAGTTGCAATGGTCATTCCAGTTAACAGAATTTAGTACAAATACATAGAGTGAGAATTTTTTCTAAACTGTCCATGTAAGCACCTTTAAACATAAAAAAAATCTGTGATAATCAGGGTTTTAATCTTTTTACGTTTCTCCATAAAATAATGCTTATGATTGCATCAGCTCAAAATAATTATAAAATGATTCTGCTGAGTATCAGCTCTCTGTTGGATGAGTTTTTTTAGACACTCTGCTTTAACTTTACCATCTCTGCTCTATGCTTATGTGAATTGAGTGATTCCCCTAGAATGGTTTTAAAAGCCAGGTCTCTTCTTATTTATTTGTTTGCAGACAACCTAAACTTAGTCTGCAAGCAGACTGCTTGTAAACACTGTCTGCTGTTGAGGAGGTGATGTGATGGTCCTTCGAGGAGTCTACTGTTTCTGCCCAGTGACTGTTAGGTGATATTTTTAATGAGGGCAGATTGGATGGTTAGAGTCTGCCAAGTCAGACCAAAGTGCAGAGCAGTAACGGATATACAGCAAAGGGCACCTTCCAGAGCACTGTAACATGCCAGGTACCACCATATTTTATTTTTTTTTTCTGGGGTACCAGCTGGTGTATCTAGGATGTAGTTCTGCAAGTTGTTCAGCCAGTTCATAAAGCAGAAAAAGCATTAATTTGGCCTCAGGTTCATATCTAAGGGTGTCCTTGAAAAGCGGGAAATATGATGTTACTATTATTGTTGATAACAAGTTTTGAGTGTTTTTTTGAAGGTATTTATATAAAATTACAGTGATACCCCGTTTGTATTTATAAATTGACTTGACTACAATCCCACTTTTTGACTAGAAATATTTCTGATAATCCATGTGTCTGAAGCCACAACTGTTAAAATCATATAATGGATGAACATTAAAGAGCCCCATACTTTCTTGTTGAGCATCTGGATAGTGAATCTTCCTGAAAAAGTCCATTGTTTTTTGGTTGAAATTTTTATTTTAAAATGTAGTAGGAAAAAAAATAATTTTAATTTTTATTATTTTGGTCTTTTGTGTATTTGGTTAGTGCGTAATCAATAAAGATTTTTTTTTTCTTTTTGATTTTTGATAAAGCTTTTAAAGTTTTAGTAGGAAAGACCTTCAATAAAACTTTGCTATGAATGTGATTTTCATGCATACTGCTTTGGATCTAACAATTTGAAAGTTATTCTTCATACAGGTACATGTAAATATTTTATTATCTCTGTCAAAATTATTGTCATTAAATAATGGTAATAATATCAGATAACATTTCTTATTTAGAAAACAAGAATTATTTCAAGGCATAAAGGAGACAATTTCAATTAGTTTATTTTCTTATCAACATTATTCTGCAAAATACTCAGCTATAAAGTAATAGCTTTTGGTTTCTGTGGCTTTTTGAATATGCTGCTTTCTGTTCATATATTTAATAATACATTTCTCTAGAGGAATAATATGCATAAGTACTATCAATATCTCTGTAGTGTTTTAACAGTAGGTTTTGGTAACAGCTTGAGGATTTACTTTAAGCTGTGGCTTTGATTATTTGAACAGTGTATGTTTATTGCTTATTTTTGAGTAATATATTGTTCTGCATTGCAAACAACTTGTTTTTAAATTGTAATCTTGTACCAGCTAATTTCTCCTTGAACTGATATCACTGTTCCTTTGAAGTTGCAGAAAGTAAAATTTTAATATTGTGTTTTAATCCAGATTTAAACAGATTAAATTGTATTACAAAATTAACAAGACAGGTACCTTTCTTAACATTTCACATCATCACATACAGGTAGCAATGAAGGTGCATGGAATCCACATGGGAAGACATTATTTCAGACAAAATACAGGGCCTCTGTTGTGGATATGTTGACTGGATATCACATTTTGACAAATGGGACATCTTCTTCATAGTTTACCCTTAAATTTGTACTGTAGATTTGAGGCAAAGTCCCGTCTATAGGTCCTGCACATCTCAAGCCATTGCTATGCTGTAATGATTCATTGATTTCATTTCCATCAAGAACTCCCTCAAAATACTTTCATCAAAATGGATGGGTTGACCAAAAAGAAAACAAAAGAAAAGAGGTGTGATTACCATTAAAGACAATCTAGTTTGCATGCTTATTTTCCTCACAAAAGATACTGTGCTCTTTAGATTTTTAAAAATAGAATTAAAAGATTTGCTATTTGTGAGAACTAAATATCTTAATTAAAAGCTAATCTAAAATTTGTGTTTTTTTCAGTATAGGTACACTTTTTTGGGGGGTTTGTTTTTGTTTTTCCCCATACAACGTAAATGCAACTAAGAAAAAGCACTGATTATATGTATGTTTCGTTATTCCTGTATGATATTTCTAATTCTGACTTTTTTTTTTCTCTTGTTTCTCAAGACCTAAAGGAGAGTAAATTTAAATTAACAATGTATACTTATTCATTCAGAAAGAATATTTCCATCCCATCAATAATGATGGGATGAAAATGTTAATGAAAATAATCTTTGTTAAACTACTGTGTTCATTGGCCAGATTTCTTTTCCTGATGGAGTCACAGCACTGTAGATCATATGCTTACTACTAAATGAAGTCTTTAATTGTGATTGAAAATTTTCATGTTCTCAGGATGTACTTTGCTATTTCTGTAATCATAAAGAAATTAGACACTTTTGGAAAAATCTTCTATACCTATTGTTACGCCTGCTGGAAAATAGCAATGCATATAGGGTTTCATATTATACTGTAATAGCTGTTTTTATTTATGAGTGTGTTTGTAACACAATCCCAGACTTCCTCAAATCGGTTAAAAATTTTTATTACTTCTGTGGGAATTGCACTGAGCTTCTAAAAAGAAGTTTGCTTTGCAGTTATTTGGAATCACTGAGTGAGTTCCATAATTACAACCATAAAAGCAGTAGCCAGAGGGTGCAGTTATGCCTAAGAATCATCTTTGATGTTGCTGTTACTGTTGTCTAGGAAGAGAGTCTGCAAATACTGCACTGAGGTAGTGCAAGAAAGAGGCAGTGACTTTAGGTAAAAAAAGCATAAGGGAAATGGCAAGAAAAAATTACCTTTGGATGGCAAAATATCTTGATTTAGTACATAATTACATTATGTATAACTGTATAATTTTCCTTAAATCTCAATTGTTCTTACTTTGTTTGCCACAGTCATTTACTGTATTTTTTTTTCTCCAAGTACACTTTTTAAGAGTATATGTATCTCCTATATTTTTAATCAGCATTGAGAAAGCATAACTCATTACTTTGACTAGATTTATGAAAAACAAAGCAAAGTATGAAGGAAAAAAAAAAAAGCTAACCTGTTTGAGGATATGTTTATAACTAGATTTTAATCCAACAATTTGGACAAAGAGTCCAAAAAATACAGAGAGACACTTGGTAGGTACAAACACAAGGTACTGCATTTAGCACAGAGTAATCAACTTCACAAACATAAGATTGAAAGCAAATGGCTCTGCAATAGTTCTGGAGAAAGAAGTGGGAGTTATGGAAGATCACAATCTCGTTATGGATGAATGTTGTTGTTGAAAGGGCAAACAGCAAACTGGTTTGGATAAACAAGTGCATACATAACTTGCATAAGATGATCCTTTGGCTGCGCTCAGCTGTTACTGGCTACTTTTTATGTTGAAAATATGTTTTAGAGAACTATGTGGAATTCTTAGGAGAATTTCCAGGGAAGGAACAATGGATGAAAGTGTGGAAATATGCCCCGAAGGAAAAGGTTGTACAAGCTGGGAATATTTAAAGAAAGAAGATTGAATGGAAAATTATAAATAAAGGAATGAGATAGTCTGTTCTCTGTGTCCTTTCTAGATAAGCCATGAGAGGCCAAAAAAGACATGAGTAAAACAAACAAACAACAAAAAAAAAACTTTCTAAACCATTGGAGTAGAATGCAGGGGAGGTTGTGGGATTTTTATGACTGGGATGAATTAAGTATAACTGATACTGATTTAGGTCAGGAAAATGGATTAATTGACCTCCCAGGGGCATTCCAGCACTGACATTCAGTCATCTGACTGTTGCTTAGGTTACCTGGTAAAAATAAGTATTTCTTGCAACAAGCACATCTTTTTAATTACAAAGAGAATAGGCTTTGGAAATTCTTCAGTTGCCCTATCATAAACAGAAATTATTCATACATGTTCTATTCTGTCAACACTTATCTGAAATGAAATATATCCAAAATTTTTTAAATCATCTATATTTGGACTTCTGAAGTGCAATCAAATCACTAGGAATTTTACCATATTTTACAGATAAAATTCCAGTGCCAGGAAAAAAACCTGTATTTATCAGTGGGAATTCATTCTAATAAGGGTTGATTTTTTTTTTTTTTTTTAATCTGACAGAACAGTTAAAAAATAATAATAATCCTAGTAAAATGTCTCAAGATGGAAAGAGTAAAGGATGAAAAAGCCTACTAAGTTACCCTAATTGCTGTATTTCTCTAATCTATCTGTATATAAGTATGAAATAGAATGGCAGTTTTCACTTTGAAAAGAAAGAGAATTTTTAAATGCAATCTCTCAACCTAACTCCTTTTTATGCCTTTTGATTTTGTGGTCAAATAAATATATCTTTATATGTAGTTTTAGAAATCAATGCAATCTAATTCCTGAGAACCAGTGGCTGTTTGACCCAGTCCATATGGATAACAAACACATACAAAACTACATAATCATGAGCTACAGTAGCTGACTTTGAAAAAAATAAAAGAGAAAGGAAACACAAGTTATTTTGACTTATGATCCTAGGGCCTGCATTTCGTGTTAGAAATTGTGGTGAATAAATATCATCTGTGGTAAGAAAGACTAGTTATTAACTCCTTGCTTAATCCATAAGACATCATTTATCGTTTGTATACTGGAGGGTTTAGGATACAATCCAAATTTTTGAAGAGATAAAATCTCCATGCCTTTAATGTTTCAAGTTCTAGTATATTTGTTGGGCAACAAATGGTTTAATAAGACTTTGAGAAAACGAGAAACAATTAGTTGAGCTGTCTCTGGAGCTTGAGAGTTTGTATTGTCAAAGCATGAGCACTGGACAGGAGCCCTAACTCTACACAGAATTTGAGTCAGTTAAGATTCTATCAGTTAATCTTTTCCGAAAAATGTCTTTTTGTTTGAAACCATAAACTTGCATGAGAACAAAGCATTTTGGGGTAAACTTAAGTTGAGAAACCTGTGTTATGATAGAATTTACAGAGATGGAGGAAGGGAAAACCACGTACCCTTAAAGTATATATAAAAGTACTATATATAATACTCTTACATGGGCTGTAGAAAACTCATGCTCTTTCTGTATCATGCCAGGGAATGTCGAAGCTACATGGTTATTTGTTATTATCAGATGAATTGATCTCTCATATTTCTTCCTTTTTTTTTTTTTTTTTTTTTTTGAATAAGTGTTCTCAAGACATCAATGTTATCCTGATATAGAACTGGTTGTTTAGAGAGAATGGAAAAAGTAAATATAATGGAAAATCTAGTAATTTGAAAAAGTAATGTTCTATCAAATTCTTTAATGTATATTTTTTTCCTTTCTCAGTCTAGACTTCTGGAGTTAATATAGCTAACAGTAAATTGAATTTTTTGCTATCACTATATAGATGGAAATAGAAGAGCCTATTGTCCTCTCTGTATGCAAAATGCAAACAATATTTAAAGATTAAAAAAAAAAGTCTCAAAAAGTAGAAAAAAGAACAAGTTATTTTGTGTTTTTATTGCCGAAAATGAACACCAATTTTATAACAAAATAAGTATTCTTGAAAGGAAAAGAAAGAAATCTACACCAAGAAAGTCTTTTAATATTGCAATGGAAAGTAAAAATAAAAATAATAAAAAGGCAAATTAGCTTTTTGTAAAAGAAGCTAACATCTTTTATTTTTTCAATATGTGCTTTGAGAACATGAAAGTAATTAAAGAAATTATTTGGTAATAGGTTTTAAATATGAAGAACAAGAAAATCTAGACCCTTGTCGGAGGAAAATCTGGGATTATAATATAGAGTGTTTGCAGGCAGTAAAGAAATGTTAAAATTATAAAATACTTGACTAGCTAAAAAGAAAGTATAATATTCATTTCTCTATATCTGTTATGTATCTCTTAGATACAGCTGCTCAGTGGATTTGTGTTGTGAAGAAAAACATTGAAACGCATGCCTTCAGTATCTATGGGGAGTACCTGATAATTTACTAGGTACCCTGCAGTCTCTAAGTCTGATCCCCTAATTTATGGGTACTTACTTGACAACACACCTGAAGTTTTAAGTCTGTCTAATGGAGTATAAAATTGGAATGAAGACTGTTGTGTGTGATTCAAAAACACCATGATTACCATAATGCCAAACACTGCTCCAGCAAAACATTAAAGTCAATAAGGCCATTCAAGTGCATACGTTTTTCTGGAAATGCTGGGTATACTGTGGATTCTTCCTCAAATACCTCTAAGCTGAAATTTGATTGATTGTGATTGCTGAAGAAGTGCCTTTGGTGAGCTTGAAGTCTTTCTAGGAGAAGGTTGGAAATATATTGGGTTTGTTTCTGAGGAAGGAAGGTAGTATCACTTGCCAGTTTTTAACTCTGTGGTATTTAAGATAGTGAAAAAACATAACCTGAGTCAAATATGGTGAATGTGTCTGAGATCTAGAGGACACTATGATACATGGTGAAAAAAACAAATGGACTAAAAGTATAGTCACATAATATATCACTTACCACAGCTGTTTGTATTTGATACATGACACATTTTTTGCGTCACCTGCCCCCTGCCAAGTAATCCATATCTGCCCAGACCATTCCCCACAGTCCAAACCTTTAAGAAGCTTTCAGAGCTGCCATATTTTACAATAAACACCCTGTCACAACAATGCTGCTTTCCTACTGTGTGTATCAGAAAGTGTTTTCTGCTGCTGTCAGCAAAAACAAAAAAGTACATTTTTCATGTGGACAAATGTTGAAAGCAGATAAATACAGTCTGATTCATCCTCTAAATTATGGCAAATGAGTTTCTCTATGTACCTGGACAAGACTGAACACACAGGAAGAAGCAAATGTATGAAAATGTCATTTCCATTTGTCTGTCTAGCCATCTTTTAACATGGAGTCTTGCTTGCCAAGATTGCTTAGATAGGTTTACAGTGTTACAGATTTCCAATATCTTCTAAGTAAAGGGGAAACAACCTGTAAAAAACTTCTCCTTATGATATAAGGAGTCAATTGAGGTAAGTCTTTAGGAATGAAAGATGCCTGAAGTTGTCATATCACTGCAGTCAAACATTCATCTATAATAATATTCTAGGTAGTGACTGAAAGTCTGTGAAAGGCACTGCATGACCGCAGTGGTGGGTACTCATTTAATGAGTAGGTTGCAGAAGTATTCTCTCTTTGAAAAATCAGTTTTATGTATTGTAAAATGTTTTGCTTATTTCAGAATTTAAATTTGTAGTCTCAGCTGCTAGACTTTACGTTATCAGTTACTTATTTTACCAGTAGTCTAGATGGCTTCAGCCATAAAATAAGTATAAATAACTGTTGCTCTGTTAAATCTCCTTGCTAATTTTATGAGGAATTTAGACTGAATTAGCATGACATAAGGAAAAAATACCATTCTTAGACCTTTAAAAATGTGTATCCCACAGATAATATTAATTGAAGTAATTTTTATGTTAAAAAAAAAAAAAGCATGAAACATAGCTGTTAAGTCTTTGAACTGAATACTGGAATGAAATTAAGGAATATTGTTTGTTGAATCTCAATGCAGTACAAATTACTGCAAGTACCAGTAATATTCATCCACTGAAGTATAATCTGACTCTTCTAACAGAGTGAAATTCGTGCTTGTGCAGATGGCTCCCACATGGCCCATGCCTCATTTAAATCCCTCTTAATCCCTCTTTTGAGAATTCAGGTTGGATTTATGCATTGCATAGTCCTTGTAGTGACCCTCAGCCTAGAGTTAATTTCATTCTGTGCTGCCATTTTATCTATATTGCCAATTTAGGCAGCAGTATGTTTACCGAATTAAGCTTATAACCTGACATAAATCAATCCCTTAGACTCTTTTAAAGCTGGGAATACTGTTAGCTTTACCTTGTTCTTCTTCCTCTTCCGTCGGAATCGCAGGAGTTCTTTATGTTGCCTTGACACAAAGTTTACAGCTGCATATTCTAAAAGTGCAGAAAATACAAAGAGCAGACACACAGCCATCCAGATGTCAATTGCTTTGACATATGATACCTATGGAGAAAATAGAGCAGAAAAATAAATATGTTAAAACCATAAAAAATGTGATTTAATGTCAGGAGGAAGTCGATTAATATCTCCGAATCCCAACATTATTTTTGTCAAAAAAATCTTCACATGTAAGTTAGACAGTAAGAGGGACAACAACGCAATTTTTATACCTTAATTATTATTTTTTATAGTGTAGTCTTTCACAAAATGTCTACTATTTACCTCACTAAATGAGGTAATGTTTCTCTTATACTGTATAATTTATCATATATCATACAATGTACTGTATATTTGATCATAGACCAAATAACCCACAAGGATCACATGCTTTTCCTCCATTTCTCCCAATGAGTTCTGTGAAAAATACTAAGGAGAATAGCTTGTACTGGGACCAGTGAGAATTAATCTGTTATGCTGACTTAATGCTCCTGGAGTACAAATTAGGGGAAAGAAGGGAAGTAGACGCAAAACTCTGATATTTTCATTCTCTGCTAATACAGTAATGGTAAATTAAAGATATAGGTTCAAATAAGCCCTGTAAATTTTGACTCACTGGAACTACTGAAAATGAATTACAGAATAGATGAACTCACTACAGTGCTTCTTTGCCAAGCTCAGCTGCAGTCCATAATCTCGACTGGGAATGTAGGATGAGTTTGCTCTCTGTACCCAGATTTACAGGATTTTTATCATTTAAACCAGCATAGCTAGTATCAGGCCTCAAACACGACAAAAACATCTGCAGCTTTCTCTAGTAACCTCTTATATTCTTGTTTTTTTTTTTTTTTTTCTGAGGTTTTATAGTGTTCCATTTTCTTATCTGTTTATGCTACATTCAGATGTATTTGGATCCATATACTTGAGGTGCAAAGCACATGAACTTCTGTTTGGGTTATCTATTTTACTTAGAAAAAAAAATTAACAGACACCCTAAAAATACCATGGTAAAACTAATACAAAAGAGGACTTTGTGTGTTTGTGTTGTGCACATTTTTTCCCAGTAACTGCAATGAAGACATTCAAGGAATAACAATTAAAAGGAAAAAGAAAATCTTTAAAGAAAGGACAAGTCAGAAAACTTAAGTAGCTAATCACAGAAATATACTTAAAGCTATTTACACTGTGTAGTGAACCATTCTTTATACAACTTTTTGTAAGTTATTCAGCTTTACATTTTTCTATATTTTAATGTAATTATGTTTATAAATACTGTGTGCAAATTCATAATGTAGGCAGTTTCCAGGAAAGGAATATCATTGAGAGCAGGTTGGAATCTCTGACCTTTAGAAATTCATTCATATTTGCTAAGACTTTATCAGATACTGGGATCCAGAAAAGGACAAACTAGTCAATTGCTAACAAGCAACATTTACATAGTACAGAAAAACGTTGTTTTCATTACTTGCTGAGGTTTATGGTATACAGCATTTGGTTGGCTAAACAGTTGAGTCTGAAGAGAAATAGAATATAATTGACTGTTGGCTCAAAAAACACCCTAAATATTTTAAAGTTATCTCCTTCAGAACAGTAAATTCTAATAGTTAAAACACATATTATAAGTTTGATTTAAGGAGTTTATTTGCCCTGTAACATTATGATTTCATACTAATGTGGTACACACAAAGGAAATCCTACCTACCTTTGGAAGCGATGCTCGTGAACCTGAGCTTTGTGTTGTCATGGTCAGTACAGTTGTTATGCCTAAAGCCACTCTGGCTGGAGCTGCATCCATATTGATCCAAAATGACACCCAGGAGAGAATGACGATCAACAGACTTGGTATGTACATCTGGATGAGATAGTAACCCATCTGCCTCTCAAGGTGAAATCGGACTTCAATGCATGTAAACTTTCCTTTTTATAACAAAGAAGAAATGCTCAGTAGAAATAGAATGTTCTCTAAAGAATTTATACTTCATGAAATATACATGTATATGTTCCCTAATGAATTAAATGTTTTGATTTCTCTTCAGTGATTTTTAATATAAAGAGCCCCCATTATGATATGAATATTTATTGGAAAAAAAAGTGGACTGAAAACCTGCAAATTTAAGATTGAATAAGCTTTGGAACTCCTCCTTCCTTGTAAAAACAAAGAGATGATGGAAACACAAATCATTTTGATGTAGGAAAGTTTTGCTCTGCAATCACATTTGTTATCCCACTTACTGTTTGGAAATATTGCTGTCTGCAAAGAAAAGGCTTGCTTTCCTATTATTTTTTGTTTCAATTTTAAGCTTAAATTATTTTTTTTCTTTAATCTAGTGAATTGGGGAAAACTATAGTGACATCAGTTCAGACATTAAGTTATCAATAAGAGATTCTGCAAATTATGCCCCTTTATCCCCATACAGACCGTTTCAACTGAAAACCAAAATGACTGAGATTCAAGCAGAAATAGAAGACTTGCAATTAGGCTACCTTAGGAAACTGAGTGGCCTCATTTTCCCAAGTAGTGAACATCAAGCAACTTCCACTGATTTAACTTAGCGAGAAGAGAAAAATCTGTTGACTGCTCATAGAAGTGCCACAACAAGCAGGACCAGTGTTTTATCTAAATTTTTTACCCTGTAAGCTCTAGATTTTTTCACAGATCTTGACATGATTAGATTAAATCATTAGATTTTTCTAATTCTGCTCAGTGCTTATATTAATCACACATGAATGGTGCTGAAGGCCATGCTGTTACTATAAATAGTGTATATGTGAAACAGTTTCCTGTAGCAAGAAATATATATATGACATATTTCATAGTTGTTTGAAGGAAAGCATTTCCTAATTCTAAATTTAACTTGGAAAACCATCTATTTATTTGTTTCTTAATTGTTATGATTTTTGGTGGGTTATGTTTTCCAATAGTTTTTGATAGTATTTTCCTAATTCATCTTTATCTGCCAAAATGCTGCTTTATAGCAAAGGGTTCCATTAATAGTGCTTTAATATTCATCATATTAACAACATCTATATATCAGATTTATTTATAAGTTTTCATATTTATTATATTGTATGTTATGATGAGACAATAACATAAGGGATACAGAATCGAATATCAGATAAGGTCAAATGAAATGTTTTTATCCTAGACATAAGTGTGTAGAATTATATTCTGAACTTTCTGCTTTCATAATGTTTCTTTTAACAGGCCACTAATTCTTGCTATGGTATCAATAGTAAATACCATTTTGTGAAATTTGTATTCTGACAAGGAACTCAAAAACCCCACCATATTAAAAAAGAAAGTTATGAGATCCCATTAAATGTTCAATTTTTAAATGACATGATATACCACAGGAGTTTTATATCTGCCAGCTCAATTATTAGTTCCACTCCTAATTGCCAGCATTTTCTGAATACTATGTGCACTCCTGAAATCTGTGTCCCAAATCCTGGCTCAACCATCTGCTGCTCCAACTTCAAACCTGATTTCTGCTTCAGTCAAGGAATGAAGTACTGGTTTAAAGAAATTAATGGTAATTTTGCTGTTTACTTCAGAAAGGGATGGGATTTTCCCCCACATTTCTCTTCCAGTCTCTTCAAAATGCTGCCTATGAGATACGTTCTTTGAGCAGTTCAGTGCACCTCAGGTAACTACCTGCAGTTCTCCACTGACTGACCGTTGTCAGAATCATATTCTTACTTCAGGTTGGTCCTTACCCTGAAGATATATATTTTTGTGGTATTTGTTCTGTTAATTCAGCACTCTTGGATAGCTGTGGTCCCTTCTTTCTGTCAGCAGTTCAATGACTATATTCTTTAACCCTCCTGAAGACTGTCTACCCCATAGGCTCAAAATGGTATACCCTAAACTCCCATTATATCTCCTCCTTCATTGCTTGGCATATAATAGTGAGCTATGAAGAAAATAAGCTAACTTGGTTTTATGTCATGGTTATGTCATGTTAGCAGTCATAACTTGAAAATATCTTTTCTGTTTGTTTAATACCTTATTTAGATCATGACAGGCAATTGCTTTTGTAAAATAATTGTAATAATAGTAATAATTTTGTAAAATTTTGGCTATAAAATATTTGCTCTTTTTCTTCTTTAGAACTCCCTTCCCTTTCCCCACCTTCCCACTTTTTAGGCTTTCTTATACAACACAGAAAATAATCTTTGATTTGAAAATGTGCATTTGTAATGTTTGCAGTTGTTATAAGAGAATTTCTAAGATAGCCAAACAAGGATATCTGAAAAAGTAAAGATAGGAAAGCAAATTAAGGCAGATCTCAGAAATCACAGTAAATCATGGTGTTAAGGAGTGACAGGAATGTATCAACCCACTTTAGGTCTCTTTCAAAGCATTTCATATGGCATCATGTCAGCAACATTTACACGGTTCAGCATGCAATACTGTCTTCTTCTAAGGCTTCATATTCCTTTTTCAAAACAAACTAGGAAGAAAAAACAAGGACCAACAGAATGAATAATATATGCATAACTGGAATGTCAATAATCATTGGCTATGGATTGTACATTGGTTGTACTTAGCAAAAAGCTGGATAAGAAATCAAAGTCTTTTTGCTGAGTACTCAAGTGGACTTGATTTAATCCAGAGATCTCAGCACAAAAATAACATGCTCCTAAACCAGAAGCAATAAACACTATACTCATTCTGATATGGATTATTTTTATGTAGTTGCAAGCTTTTCAGATTCTTCTGAACTAAGGAGAAAGGTAGGAATATCTGTGGATAACAGAATACTAACAAACCAAAAGTGATTCTGAAAGAAAGGGATATAACTAGAAAATATAATATCCACAGGAAAGGAGAAAAAAAGGAGATTATGAAAAGGCCAGAATGAAAACTGAGTGATATGTCAGAGGAGTTATACTGAAAGACAAAATGTTTTTTGTTTTTTGTTTTTGTTTTGTTTTGTTTTGTTTTTTGGCTGGCTTCTGTAGTTTTGTAAACAACATTGAACAACCTGAAAAAAAAAAAAAAAAAAAAGCTTCCAAATTGCTTAACTCCACTGAATGTGTGACTTAGATTCATGCATAGTCTTAGGCCAAGTAAGTTTATAGACATATATATGTCTATATGCCTATATGCCGGTCCATATAGGAACCTGATGTCTCAGCACGGGGATTTCCCTCTCAAATGTAGCCACTTCTTCCCAGCTAAGATCACTGTGTTCCTCCTCCCCTCTGTTCCAACATAACACTGAAGAATTAGGTTAGTAGGTGGCAACTTCCCAGGGAGACTGGTGACTACCCAAGTAGACACTTTTCCTCTCCATTTTTCCACTGATAACTGTTGGCTTTCCGATCAGTGGAAGAAAGGCAGAAGCCAGAAGTCAGTCTTGGCAGCGTGGTTGCAGTGGTTGCTGATCTAAGTGTGGAAGGGGTAATGTTAGTTTTTGCCCTTCCTGTCTGACATCAGAACCACCTGCATAAACTTGGCTGATGAAGCAGCGTGGAAAAACAACATTTGCACTAGCAGATGTGGGCTTCAGTTAGAAGGCAGCCAGCAGAGGCTGTGCAGTTCTCTCCCAGCTTAAGCTATCATTCAGCTGTGTGCCTCCACTGTCTTCCTGTAGTCCATTGCCAAGTCAAAGTCATGTTAGCTGTGGTCTGATCTATTTGATTGAGTGCTTTAATGGATCAGAAGAGACATACTGTTGCAGTCATCTCAGATGGGGATGGAACGAGAAGCAGCTAAGAGCATTGCTCTAATAATTCATTCTCAGTGCATAAAAGGTGAGTACTAGTTAATTCTGATATGCACTGTAGATGTCAAGGAGAGTTGTTAGGAGGGATGTATGAAACCTTTGTAATATTGTGGTTTTGCTGAGGCTGAGCACCAAATTAAGGTTCTTTTTTTTTCAGTCTCATCTGCCTCAAACTGCTTCAGAGGCAGGAGCTGGTAAAACTTAAATTTATTTGTCCTCTTTTGGCAATCCTTAAGATAACCCTTGGGGGAAGTTCTTCATACTTTACCCTTACAATGTCATGGTCATTGCTATTCCTGGAAAGGAATGGAAAAATTCCTTCCTGGAACTGATAGGTTGAGTAACAGTATCTGTAACTACATAGAAAGTCTTCACAATGGAGAATCAGTTTAAGAAACAGCCAAGAAAATAGCATGCCTGAGAAATAATTAATAAAGATTAATTATATCTAAATTACTATCAAATTATTAAAAATCAACAATATAACAATAAATATAAAATCAATAAGTATGAACAACAACAACACAAAAAGGTATCTAAGTGTGCAGAGATTTAAATGTTAATCTATGCAGAATGGAAAGGTATCTGTTGAAGGTGCTGGTTCTTGATATTGCTTTTTATACTAGTCAGTCATACTCTGACTTTTCTTATAAGAATTAAGAATTATAGTTAATGCTAGTATCAAATCTACCAAGAAGTATTTGATGGAAAGGCAGAGGACTGTGTCCCAAAAGACTATGTGGCCTAATGAAATTACATTAAACTATTTACTTAAGCCAAGATTTTATATTTCCTGAGTAGGTAATGTAAATAAATCTGAATAATTCTTTATGGGGTCCTGCAGAGTAACAGTCTGAGAAGTGAATATTTTATATTCTGATTCTGACACATCTCCCAGTATGGATATAGACAACACAAATCTGTTTGTACCTACAACTGAGGATCAACTGTCAGCTAGTCCAAGGGCCAGAATTTTGCTAGCTGTGAAGATTTGTTAATGGAGTTCTGAGGCAATTGAACTGTTATCATAGACCTCTCTTCTAGCACTACATTTTCTCCCAGAATGCAGAAAAATGGCTAGAGGTACAGGTTTAGCATGATATTAAGTACTGATAGGAAAAAGAGAGTGGGACTTCTCTAGTGGCTAGAATATGCTCAGCCTAAATGGCCTACTTAGATTTAGGTCTCTTAATACAATATAGAGCTTCTCCCATTTGTCTGTCTTCTGAAAATCACTTTCCTAAGTAGCTCTACTCACCAAAAAAGATTCTAAGCACTCAATATAAAAATTTGCTTGAAAATTATGTTAGGCAGAGTATTTATAGGTGCTATTCTGAACCTCTGCAGTATTTTCTATTTTTAGACTTGTAAAAATTACAGTTTCTCATTTTATTTGGAAAAGAATACGTTACAAAATCCAACTGACACACTTTTCTCTATAGAGAGAAAAATAAAGACAGTCCTTTCTTCCAAAAGCAAAAGTTAAAAACTCTTCCAAGACAAAATAATGGGTGGACTCAAAAACCAGCAAGTTGGGGGAAAGGAACAGCAAATGCAGTACAGATGACTGTGGTGAATGTAGTCAAAACAGCGGTCTAATTAATCTGTGGTATCTCACAAGTGTCACTGAAGAGATGTGTTAAAGTGGGGAGATTAAAAAAATACTTTTATTTAGCTATGTAGATAAAATTAGTTTTTATCTATATTAGCTAAATAAAGACAGTTATCTGATGTTAAGTGTGAGATTCTGGGTCTACGGTTTTGGTACAGCAGTCTTTGCATGTGGGTTGTTATACAGAGCGGTTTTATAGACAGGAAACCTGAAAACTCTTCGTATAGATGAAGTACAGTTCATGTTCTCGTAAAAAAAAAATAAAAAAAACAAGCTGGGGGTGTATGGGAATGACACCCAGACACTGCAAGATCTAGCTGTGGCTCTACTTGCATCTTAAGTTGAGAAGCACTGCAAATTACATGAAATTTCTGATATACTGTGGTGGTAGTCCTAGAGCAAGGATCAGAAAAAAAAGTACCTGGAACAACTACAAGTCTCAGGATCTGTTTGATTGAATAATCAGTT
Organism: Anas platyrhynchos; assembly: GCF_047663525.1. NCBI lineage: Eukaryota > Metazoa > Chordata > Aves > Anseriformes > Anatidae > Anas > Anas platyrhynchos. The sequence goes on along the minus strand of NC_092590.1, from coordinate 27,506,779 downwards.
TGTATGAATGATGTAAGGCGGCTACAGCATATTATGACTTTCACTGTTTTGTAATTAGTAATACCTTGGAGTCCAGGTTCTCACTAAATAATTGCCATCACAATATTTTGAATTTTCTTATCTATTTACTGTACCTTCGTATGCAGGAAAAAGAAGACCAAAATGTACTCAAAACAAATATCTAATCATGGGACAACATGCACTTGTGTGTGATAATACTTGGTCGGGAGGCATTTGGGTTGCTGTTCATCTGTAACCTAATATGATCTGACTCTAGGCCATCATAGCCTTTCCCTTTCCAATATTTTTCCAGCTCTTTCTTAATGCCAGTTCTTTCACTCATCACATCTTGTGATAGGACACTTCAGTGTGCTAGGTAGTATCTATACTCATCTATATTTATGAGTGTCTGTGAGAGAGCCCAAGACAGATGAAATTTTGATCAGTCTTGTGCTGAAAACAAATCATTAATCTTGTGACTATTCAAGACTCTTTTAAAGATGGATTACCCCAGCAAAGGGTGCTAGTAAGAGTGAGGGTATTGTCTCCAAGTGTCCTTAGACATTAATGAAAAATTAATGAAAAAAAGAAAATCCCCAATATAAATCTTTTTTTTTTTTTTTGAAAGTTATTGATTTTTTAAGAATAATTTTTCTGAGGAAAATTTTATGTCCATATTGTATTACCTGCAGTAGCTGTTTGGCTGAGAACAGACATATTCTCTGAATGAAATAAAACTGTACTGACATAAAGGCAATGACATATAGACCACCAGCACTTTCCTTCTGCCTTTTCTTATGTGCTTTCCTTCTGGTCTATGTCTGCTGAAATAACAATTAACCTCTCTTGGAGACAAAGTACAGTGTGTTGTGTATCACAGTGCCATCATAATGGCAGACGATTTTCACAGATAGCATGAAGAAGAATGAAGTACATAAACTGATCTTCCCATGGGGCGGTACTGCTCCCTTTACTTTCTCTCCTGTTTGAGTCATTACCAGAATCACCATTAGGTGAGCAGTCTAGCTGAACTCATGTTGTTCAGTAAAAGGACTTCCTTTTTATTCTTCCCAGAATGTTGCAGTCATTTGAGAGGGATTCTGCTTTTCTTATCACTGAAATACTTTCTGCCTATTTGCCCTCCCATTATAAAATTTCTTAAATAAAAAAGACACTCCATAAACTACATATGTGTGCAAAGCTGGTTATTGGAAGTGTCTGTATCTATAAAATTCATTACATTTAAATAAGGTTATCTAAAATAATTTTTATACCTCTCTAAGAAGAAAACAGGGTAACAAAAAAGTGCTGGGTAACTGCAGTATCCAGACACTGTAATTTGCAGTGAAATAGAACATGTAATTTGAAAATATTTTGCTGATAAAATCTGCTTTTAAAATCACTTGTCTTTTCCTCATCATACAACATCTATGCTGTATATTTGATCATGCAGTCTTGCTGGAAATTATGATTTTTTTGAGTCTGGTATGTAGAATTAGACAAGTTTTGAAATATATGGCTGGTGTCTATGTATCTATGAAGCCAAGATTTACAAAAGAAAAGTAGGAATGTACTACCACTCAGTTTTTCTTTCAACTAACAGCCTGGATATATCAGCAGGATATCAGGGGATATCACTGCTGCTGCTATCACCTCTCATAGAAAGCATGCATCAGTTCTTGCTCAGGAAGGAAGGGACTTCACATAGCTTGCTTAGAAACAAATCCCAGTGCAGGTGGAATTTGGCATAAGACTGATAATGAGTGCAGTAAAAGAGAGATGAAAATAAATTTGCAAAAAAAATCTATTTTTTTTTCTTTTTTTTTTTCCCATCTTGATTAATCTACATTTGCAGTTCTCTCAAATTGGAGGGCCAAGCTGCTGTTCAGAGAGACTCCCATAGTCTGGAACCTCATGAAATTGAACAAGGACAAATGAACAGTCCTGCAACAAGGATGGAATAATCCCATGCATTGGTACAAGCTGGGCTCTGCAGGAAAGGCCTGGGAGCCTGACAGGCATCAAGTAGAACACAGGTCACTGATGCACTCGTGTGATGTGGAAAACTAGTTGTGTGCTGCACTGCATTAACCACAGCAGAGAAGGGAAGTGGAAACTAAGGAGAAGCTAATAGCAACCTAAATAGCAAGGACACCTAGATGTCACTGTTTCCAGGGCATCTGATGAATTTTTATTCAATGAAACTTTAAGGTAGAATGTTTAAATTTTTATAAGTGAAGGGGTGAGAATCCAGGTCTCTTCCTCCCTCAAGGAAAAATGCCCTGTTGGAGGCAAGTAACGCTGTTTTATTTGTCTGGGGAAGGTCACATTCTTAGTCTGCCACAAACTCTATATTTGTTTTTCAAAATGTATATTATTTCTCCTTTTTCAGTGAAGGAATGAGCAACTTTGGAGATTTCTGTATTTCACAAGAAAAATGGTGTTTGGGCTGTATATGTTAGGAGGTTGAATAGGGAATATGAAGTTAAGGAAGTGGGCATCTCATCAGAATTGCAGATTTAACATATTACAGAGACAGAGACATCAGAAGTGGTCAGTTACAGAAAATACCAGTTCTGCTAGTGACTGTAACAGCCACAGCTCAGCTGAAAACACCAGACTGCTAAATACAACACTTAGAGCCAAAGCCACCTTTAGACATATTGATGTTCAAGTGCATGCGTGGGGTAATGCCGATGGTGTAGGAGTCAATCCAGGATTCCAGGATTCAGAGTTTTTTATTTTATTTTATTTTATTTTATTTTATTTTATTTTATTTTATTTTATTTTATTTTATTTTATTTTATTTTATTTTATTTTATTTTATTTTATTATTTTATTTTATTTTATTTTATTTTATTTTATTTTATTTTATTTTATTATTTTATTTTATTTTATTTTATTTTATTTTATTTTATTTTATTTTATTTTATTTTATTTTATTTTATTATTTTATTTTATTTTTTGGTGCCTGCTAGCCAATGCCAATTATGTATGAATTTGTGACTTTGTATGTTTTTTTTTTTTTCTTTTTTTTTTTTCTTCTCTTCACCCAATGGTACCTGTGATTGAAATTAAAACTAGGTGCTGCATAAAAGTTCAGGGGAGCAATGCAGGTGACACAGGAAGTGAAAGAAGAGATAGTAAAGCAACACATTCCTTGTAATGTGAAGAGTCACATGTGACTTTTCTAGTTGTTATGCTTCTACCTCATTTCCCAAGTTTGTCATTGCAGATATGCCACTGGATGCAAAAGCAGATAAAAATGATCACAAATGTTGTTGCGTCAACTCAAAACAGAAGATTTGATGAGCCATTATGCTGTGCTGTTGCTGAAACTGTTACATCGCTGTATTTGGAAGGACTTTGTTTTTTAAACGATGGTTACAGTAATCCACTTTAAATTGAGCGTGAAACACTGACGAGGCATGCAGTGATGAGTTTCTACATACTGTCCTGAAGCTTCATGTTAATTCATTTCACAGAGGCTTTTTTTTTTTCTTTCCTGTTTTACAGGATGTCTCAAAAAAGCCTTCCATCCCATGTTGTAACTAAATTTTAACTGAACAGGCTCCCCAGGGAAGTGGTCACTGCACCGAGCCTGTCTGAATTTAAGAAGAGATTGGACTGTGCACTTAGTCACATGGTCTGAACTTTTGGGTAGACCTGTGCGGTGTCAAGAGTTGGACTTGATGATCCTTAAGGGTCCCTTCCAACTCAGGATATTCTATGATTCTATGATTTTGTCACATTGTATATCAGCAGCAGTTGTTTAGCATTCTTCTAAGAGTGATGTTTATTTAGTGTGTTATATTTTGCTCTGCCAGAGTTATTTCAGATTCAAACCTGTAATTTTGGTGCTGCAACCTAGAGCAGGTCTGTTGGCTGCTTCCCCTGCTGAAGACAAACCCTTCTGCCTACAGCAAGTTACACCCAGCATTGCATTTCCCCCACATGCCAGACATAGGTAGGTCCCACAGCCATACAATTGTCTTCTTTTAAAATCTGTGCCCAGAAGTCCATAGTAAATATCTGCACCAAGGCCTCAAAGCTATTGGAAGTGGACTGACTTTTTAAAGACAAATGAAATGGCCCAATTATTTTTATTATTTTTAATAGAGACATAAATATTTTATAAATCCATGTTAATATGAGAGTGCACTTCTATACTGTGAGGGTGGCAGAGCACTGTGACAGGTTGCTCAGAGAGGTTGTGGAGTCTTCCTCTCTGGAGATATTCAAAACCCTCTTGGATGCCATCCTGTGCAATGTACTCTAGGTGATCCTACTTAGCTTGGACTAAAAGATCTTCAGAGGTCCCTTCCATCCTCAACCATTCTGTGACTCTGTGAACTTCAGCCCTCTTTTCAGGGCTGTGGGCTGCATGTGCATTTTAGAACACGTGTTTGGCTGCAGAAATGCAGTTTAGCCAAAGCAATACAGAAATCTAACAGACTGATGATTGGCCATGCTGTCCTCTAGAGTTATGCCGGTAAATCCTTTCTCCCACCTAAATGTGACAGCAGTTCACAGGGATAAGTGCATGAACTTGCCTACAGGTACATTTTGGGAACAATGAGACCTTACATATAGTTAATAAATTCTGTTGTTTCCACTTCTCAGTTCAGTTTAGGGCCACAGTGAAAAAAATAAATAAGTGCAAGTCTATCCCATGCAACTTAGTGTGTTGCTTGCCTAGGCCAAGCATCTTTTCCTGTTTCTGCTTGGAAGAAAATTAATCCCATTTTAAATAGACAAGCATGAAAGGTTTTGAAGAAAAAGGTAGCAGCTCGCAAATATATATATAAAAAGAATTTTTGGTCAAAATTAAAGTTTTAAACTATGATGATTTTAATGATCATCAACATTTTAAAACAAGTTTCTATACAATACCAGATTAAATCCCACAGAAATGTTTTAATTCCTTTGTCAGGTAGTTTTGGTGCATCACACAAGATGTTCAAATGAACTTTGGAAAAATTAGGAGAATACTTTCTACTATAGATTCCTGTTTGAAACATCATTATTATACAATTTATAGAAATACAGTTATAAATACATGCTAAAATAACACAAAAGCAAGAGAGACCTAAAAATGAAGCAGATTTTGCCTATGTATCTAGAAAACAGAGAAAAGTCACAAAAATAAAGTTTTCTTGTCTGTTTTATAAATTATGCTAAAAAGAATAAAGGAATAATAATAATTTAAATATTATTATGAATAAAAGGATATTTGAGTGGAAGAATTACTCTCCAATAAGATATGTTTCTCCATTTCTGGAAGCTCTTTAAGGATTAGACAGATACTAGTGTTTTTTTATTATTTTATTAAAGCTGCACATTACATATTTCTTATTTCTTTTAGAGAACACTTCAAACATCTGTATTAATATTTCCCCATTCTAAATTGAAATAATTAGAAAACTTTTTCTTCCCTTAGGGTATCATGGCATCTGTGATACACTCAGTATTGAAAAGCACTTTTCCTTTACTTAGACTGAACCAAGAATTTTTTTTATGAAGACCATCTGTTGAATTTTCTCCCCTCTGCCATTTTAGAAGAATCCAGATAAACCATTTTTTTAAAATGGTTAGATTTCACATTATGTTTAACCTATTAAGAATCATATTGGAGAGCAGAAATTGAGAGACATAAGGATGATTGAAATAATCTTAATTTTGTGGATTTCTTTTTCCTTGAGAAGATGGAAGCTATACTTTTGTAGCTTTTGCTATATGCTTTTGAAGAATTGTTATGTCTGTGGTTTTCCCATTCCACGACAACTCTCCCTCTCTCTCTCTCTTTCTCTTTACAATTAGAAACAAAATGACTATGTTAGTAATGTTATTGTTTTTCCCCCAAATAATCCCAGTCCTGATGAGATAGACATCACAATACTATAAAGCTTTCAAATTTTATAGGAAGATTTGGCCTCAGCAAGGATCTTTCAGGAAGATTTTTTCATTGGCTATAGGAAGGCCATGTCTAGTTTGGACACCTAGCCATTGTACACTAAGGATTTCCATTAAGAACTTGGGCACAGATAGGGCTTAGAAATACTGATAGAGTTTTGTTGTTGTTGTTGTTGTTGTTGTTGTTTCTGATGGAGCCAGGCCATACTTAGAGCACAGCATATGGACTTTGGATCTTGGTAGTGCTCCAGATACCACAGTGTAGATGCTGTCATGGCACCCACTGAAAAAAATTAAACTCCTGACTGAATTACTTCTGAATTACTTCAAATATGTATTTTCTTAAGCTTACTGAAATAAAAGTTCGTTCAGCCTTCAGGTACTTCCATATCATTGTGTCAGTTATTTAAGACTTGTCCTGAAATATGCAACTGTATGTTTCAGTCTTCTGGTGAGTTCAGTGAAAATGTTAAAAAAATAAATAACCTCTCCAAAATAACATTAAATGTTAAATGACTTTCCAGTTTTAATCACTAACATGCTTTCCTACCTGTATTATAATGCTTGGTGCAGTAACATAAATCCTTTTCTTCTTTCAAGAGAAACTGTGGCAGAGTGAGACCTTCTGCTACTTGCACTGCTCCCTTTTCTTGCCATTCAAAAATGAGATCATTCATTGTGTATCCAACTAAAAAAAAAAAAAAAAAAGAAAAAGGAAAAAAAAAAAAAAGAAAAAAGAGAGAGAGCATAAACTCTAAGTCAGCTGCAAACTTTGAAAGGCAGGGACATAACAAATAGTGATGTCTTCAGTAAAAGCCATAAAAGGAGAAAATACAACAGATCTCCTTATACCTATTAACCAAAAAGCATTATCTGCCATTCTAAATCATATTGAACTAGAAAAAAAGCCAGTTTTATGGATCCTTTGTGAAATCTTAATAGTTAGGTAGTCTTCTAATGGATTTAACAAAAGTATCAAAATGATCTAAACATACTTTCCCTTGCCTATGAAGGCATGCCTTGCCCCATCACTCTTAGATCACCTTCTCCTCTTATATAGGGTGAAATTGTGGTTTGTCAGTTTTATGTATGGATTGATGTCAATCTGATTTAAAGTAGATACATATTCTTGAAAGTGAACGAGAATTTCTCCAGGAGTGAGATATTAACTGAATTGAAAAAAAAAAATGTCTAAAACTGGTACAAAACAGGGAAAAGCTTGCAAGGAAGATTGTATCTTTTCTCTGACTGTGTAGAAGTATGTTGTTATGTAGTATTCATTTTAATATTCAGATTCCTGCACTTATCCTTACCCCATGTATGTGTGGTTAAATAAAACAGCAAAATCTATAGTTGAAGAGACTTTCAATGGGCAGACTTTTTAAAGGGCTAGTAGTTTTTCCTTTTATTTCCATCTCTCAGCTAACATGTGTTTTGGATATCACTGGGGAAAACTGCTCTACTTCTTGTGAATATGTCATATATTATTTTTCCAGCATATCCCTAGCATTTTATTTCAAACTTTTTCTGGATAAATTGTCTAGTTGTGACAACTGAAAGAAAAAAAAAAAAAAAAAAAAAAAAAGACTTCGTATTCTCATTCAGATTTCATTCAAGTTTCATTAAGATTTTCTCAGGATCTCAGCTTTGGACAAAGTGCAATTTCAAGACTGAAATCTAAAACTAAATGGCTTCTATTGTTGAAATAGCTTGGACCACAAGGGTACACTTGACACACATATAATAGCTTGAACCATAAGGAAAAGAATAGTGTCATTTTTACATCTAAAATATATAGCTTTCATCCATCTATTTTGCTTCTTTGCAACATTTCTTTTCTACTTTAGTCCAAAGCTAATGAGCTGTTAAGAATTACCTACAGATAACTGGAAATATCTTTTAACCTTTCAGTAACAATTCACTGTTTAAATACAGTGTTCAGAACATTCTAAGAAAAGCTGTCTGCCTGCAAATACTGAAATTTTGAGTTCCATTGAGGGAAATAAAGTCTTCGGTGTGCAGTAATAAATTTTTCCCTTGTTGTATTCAATGGCTTCATTACTTTTTGAATACATCTATAAATGTTATTCAGTCAAAATGCCCTGATATGCTGACCTCACATCTGAAACACACTTTATCCTTTCTGATCTATGTTGAATGTATCCATAAATCAAGAATCAGTGACTATTAATTTAAAACTGTTTCCAATACCTTTAGATTCTTTCTGTTTCTTTTGGAGATTAACCTTATTCAAGATATTCACAAGCACTCAGGATGACTGTTGGTCATCTCTTTGGTATTTGCTGGGGCTAAATAAATATGCTAAAAACAAGACTTTTTTTTAAGGAAGTATTTCATGGAGATCAGTCATTATGGAAGTGATTACAATCATATATTAAACGTGCAAGGAAGCACTTTTTTTCCTCTATTCTTGAATACATGACATCATATAAACTCAGTCTTAAAATTAACTATTAAATATCAGAAACTAGGAAAAAACAGAAATGTAGCTCTTATCAAACATTAAATGTATTCACACAACAAGCAGTTGTGTGTAGTGAAGCATTTGAAGCATGTAGAGTATGGCCAGAAGTGATATCCCCTGAGTAAAACTCATTGAACTGGCAAGAAACAACTGCTGTGTCAAAATGCATTTCACTAAATCAGATTAATTCATCTCTAATGTGTATTTTTAATTTTATCAACCCTGTCCATTAATTCTTCTATAATTCAATATATTAAAAATAGTAGTTTATGCAAACTGCTGAAATAGTAATCTATTTTGTGTTTACACTTTAAATGCCCAAATATATCTTTAGCATTCAATAGTGTAATTCCATTTTTTTAAGTCAAGACCATATTGATCCTGTAAATGTGACTTAAAACAGAAAACCTTAATGGAGATGTGATTCCAAAGAAATTTCAAACGGTATTATGTATATTTGATTTCCATTAGGTATGTTAAATTAAATCAACTCAGTCTCTATTAAATTTTGTCCCTTTATTAAATGTGAAAAAAATGGACCAACCAAATGTGCCCATTGAATTAGAGAAATCTAAAGTTTTCTAACACTCTTTTAATTGGTAAAATAAGAAAACATGAATTATTTAAGCATATCGAACTATTTCATAACACTAATTTGTCTCTGAATTTTCTTTAGTGAGAGGTGTTAACCGGGACAGGTATCCTTGATTTTCTAAAAGAAAATTATTTACTAGTTGAATTCCAACAAATTTGATGAACTCTTTCTTTTTTACATCTATCACATTGTTCTTTCATGTTGTCACAGCAAAAAGGACAAAAGATTACACTTATCTGTCTGTTATATATGTGTCACTTACAGATATATAGCAGAATCAGAGAATTTGTAAGAATGAAGTGCAAGACCAAACTGCATCTACTGTCCTAGGCCCAAAATTTTGAGGGGGAATAGGGAACTGACAGAGCTAACTGAGCATTCTTAATATCTCAGACAAAGAAAATACTTTTGGTTCTTAATTACTTTTGTGAAGAAGACCTGCTACATAGCAGAGTAGTTTGTGCTCAGAATGCTGGTGTGCACTGTGCATAAGGGGAAAAGCATATCTGTAAAATGGCTTTTTTAAAAAATCAGTGTTTACTGTACTGGGGCATATATGATATTACAGTTTGATTCTATGGTATTATATGATATATATATATAATACATATATTAAGGTTGGTCTAGATCTTAGAGGTCTTTTACAACCTGAAAGATGCTATGATTCAATGATATAAGCAACAAGCAAAAAAAAACAAACAAACAAAAAAAAAACACCAAACCAAACCAACCAACCAACCAACCAAAAAAACAGATCTCTAGCAACTTAATTTTGTGGGGTCTGCTGATTGATGTAATTAATGTCTCTTGGAGTAGCTGGACTCCCAGCACCGTGACAAGACATCATGGCAGATTTTGAAATTACCTTCAGGTTCAGTCTCAAGACAAGTAGAGACTTTTGAACTGTGGAGGGACTGCATGCATGGCAAGTTGTAGAAATGTAGGGAACTTTGGTAATGAAAGTTTTGGAATGTTATATTTTAGGTTTAGGATCCCAGAATTGCCAGTCATAAATGTTCACAGTATTGAAATTATGTGAATAACTTTAAAGCCCTGAGGCTACCACCTGAGTTTGGTGGGGCTATGCATATTATTCATGCATATGTATTTGCCAGACAGGCTTACATTTGCAAAATGGAAATCTGATTAGATGCTGTAATAAAGCAGTTCTTCACTTAGAATGCATTTACTTTATTCATCTAGGCAAAAAAAAAAAAAAGTACACTTATACACTCAGCCATCTACTGATGAAATGACTTTTACCAGAATAAAAAAGAAAATGAGTAAAGTAGTTCACTGTTTGTATAAGATTAGCAGCTGCTTAGATGAGAAAAGATGGATGAATGAAGTGAGTAATGGTGCTCTCCTTGTGCCAGGTTTATGCAGCACCATTTACACTGATAACACGTGTAATTAGAGCTGAGAGTTTCTGAGACACAACTGCAATTAATATCCAAGCACTAAGATTCAACAATACAGAAATATTCTCTGTGTGATCTCAAGTTCTACTTTGATACCATTTCTAGCAGAGGAAAGGACATGTTAACTTAATTAATGCTTTTTGTCTACATCTTGTATGCATCAAGAGTGAAAACTAGGGCATTGTTGTGAGAATGCTAGGTTCTCTGCTAGCTTCTACACTTGGCAGCACTTGTGTACAGCTTGTTACATTATCTCTCAGTGAATTTTCTCTCTAGCCTAGAACCTCTTTCTAGTCAGTGGATTTTCTCTCTAATGACTGTCTCTTAAAAGTTGTCTCTTAAAACTAAAAGACAGAGCATATTCAAAAAAATAGGAAAGTACTATAGTGACCCACAGTGTTGACTGAGGGACTGGATAAGTAGAGTGTGTTGACTTGACAGGATGAAAATGTGTGGAAGAGTGGGAGTGTGGAAGAGAATCATGTGCAGTGAGAGAAGGTGAGATTTTACTTTTCAGTTGTGCCAGTTTGTATATAAGGGAAAGGAGGAGAATAATAGTCAAGAAAGCCTGTAAAAGCAAGTTAATCAAAGAATGAACAAAAAAATCCCATAGAAATATATTACTAGTTTCTGTGTTAAAAGATTATGATGCAGATTATGTAAAAAAAAAGGCTATGACTATATTCAGTCATCCTCTGTATTGAGAAGACACAGTCAGATGAAACATCTGTAATGCAATTGGTAATAATATGAAAAGCCTATCATCGCAGAAGGAGAAAGTTACTAGAGAGAGAAGTTTTCAGGAAAACTTGAGAACTGCGTATATTAATGGTACTATAGCCTCTCAGCAAACAGCTCTTCTTAAAGAGGCAATTCATTTTTAGGTGCCTGAAGTCATTCAAGGTAATTAGTTAGTAAAGCATGTGCTGGCAGACTGAGACCTCCTCCTGAGATGAATATGAAGAGCTGGCAAACTAAGTAGAACTTAGAATTAATTGGCACTGTAGAGGGTCTGAAACATATTGGAAAGTTAGATTTGGCTTGCAGAAATTTTCTTTAGAAAATGTTCTGACACAAAGCTGGTAAAGTGTGAAAAACAAAGGTAAGATTCTGTGTGGTCACACTCATGGAGAGAGGAGATGGAAAAGAATGCAGGAAATGAGGACTGTGGTCAGGACTTGTGCCTGGAACATTTGATGCAGGTGTTCGAATACCTGGACATCAAATGAAATGAAACTAAAGTGATGGTCTATTTAATTTATCTTTCTATCTAATCTATACAAAACTCTTCAGCAGAAGATCAACAAGACAGATATACTAACTCTAGGCTTTAGACAGCACTAAAAATTGTCTAACTAGTTTGTAAATTTTTACTATGTGCAATTAGATGTTTCAGAAAGTCTTCAAGGGAAAAAAAATACTATCTTACTGAAATATTTCTATGTATCAATGGCAATTTTAGTATCTGGGGAAAACAAAAACAAAACAAACAAGCAAACAACAACAACAACAACAACAAACAAACACCCTACAACAAATTGTTCTCTTAGTCTTGGTCATCTTTTCCAGAAAACCTTATCTTTTCAAAAATAGTGTTAACAAGTTATTACCAGCACCTATAAAGAATTCCTTGGAAGAAAATGTAGTTTGAATCTGTCCTCCCTCCCTCCCTCCCTCCCTTCCTTCCTTCCTTCCTTCCTTCCTTCCTTCCTTCCTTCCTTCCTTCCTTCCTTCCTTCCTTCCTTCCTTCCTTCCTTCCTTCCTTCCTTCCTTCCTTCCTTCCTTCCTTCCTTCCTTCCTTCCTTCCTTCCTTCCTTCCTTCCCTCCTTCCTCCCTTCCTCCCTTCCTCCCTTCCTCCCTTCCTCCCTTCCTCCCTTCCTCCCTTCCTCCCTTCCTCCCTTCCTCCCTTCCTTCCTATTATTAATCTTAAAAATACTTTTGCATCCATCCAATTGAATGTATAGGAACAAAACCCACCTTAATGTTCAATTCAACCTTCATCAATAGAACTATACAGCTCTAAAGAACTTTTTAGAATCAAACTATTTATGTCAGCTGTATACATGTATGCTGAGAGTACAAAGATTTTATTTTAACTAATTCAATATCAGGGCATTAAAAGCCTATAGTCTCATAAACAAGTCAGTGGACATACAAGTTTGTCTTGAAGAATTATTGAGATGTCATGAAAGTATTAACATGTATTCTCCAGGCCATTCAAGGACTGTTCCAGTATGGAAAAATAAGGCTTGTTATACAAGACAAGTCCTCTGAGTACTCAAGTACTCTACATCTTTGAACTAGAACTGTCTCGGTAATTCCAAGAGATCTCCTTTTTCATTCTGCTGACAGATTCTTATTTGCTAAATTCTTTCATTTTAACCACCTTTAGAGTACCATTCCAAGCCATGAAGAATATAATTTTTGAGGAAACCTCTGATCCATCTGAATACCAATATATCTTGTGCTTTTCTTACACATTCTGTTCTACTCCAGAAAGGCTTTGCTTCTCTTGCTGCTCTTTAAAATACCTACAGCTGCATCAAAACCTAGCTCTTTTCCTCTTGCTCAGTAAACAAACACATGAATGGCATGAAACAGCCAAACTGAGTATCTAGTATCTAGCATTTTTGTACAAGAGTTTGGTCTGACCCGAGGTTTCGTTTTTATGTTTCTCTTATCTGAATCTTATTTGTTTAAAATTATGTGTTTAAATTCCATTCTCATTTTTTAATGTTTGGTAAGTACAGGTCAAAGACTAACATTGGATTTATTCAGCAAACAGAGCAGTTATGTGGGCATCCAGCTGAGGAAAGACATACAATCACGTTGACTGGAGTACTTTCAAAGCTTTTCTATTAGGCATCCCAGCAGAGTGTCTCCAGGACAGGCTGCCTGTGGATGCAAAGAACATGGCAGAGAATTGTGGCCTAAATTCTAAGCAACATATCATGAGGAGGATTTGACAGGACTAATGAGTCTGGCTGCAGCTTGGGGTTAGAATAAATTCTTCTAAACTACATTACCCACTAAGAATATTAACTTCAGAAATCAGTTGTGTTACATTTATTGACTAAATTTATGCTCAAGCACCAAGAAAGCAGGATTTTATTCTATGTACAGAAGTACAGTATAAAGCTGCTTTCCAAAGGGACTGCCCCTTGCATTGCCCTCTAAGTGAGGGATCTGGAGCTCAAGTCTTATGAGAAGCAGCTGAGGGAGCTGGGGCTGTTTAGTCTGGAGAAGAGGAGGCTCAGGAGAGACCTCTTTGCATTCTACAGCTTCCTGAAGGGAGGTTGTGATGAGGAGGGTTTCAGCCTCTTCTCTCAGATAACTAAAGATAAGACTCAAGGAAATGGCCACAAGTTGCACCTGGGGAGATTTAGATTAGATATCAGGAAAAACATTTTCTCTCAAAGAGTGGTCAGGCACTGGAATGGCCTGACCAAGACGGTGGTGGAGTCACCATCCCTCACGATGTTCAAGAAGCACCTGGACAAGGTGCTATGAAGTATGATTTAATAGCTTAGTGGTAGTATTGGTGATAGGAGGACGGTTGGACTAGATGATCTTGCAGGTCCTTTCCAAACTTGTGTTTCTGTTTCTGTGTTTCTAAATCACTCTGATGGATCTCTCCCTTTAGAGTGACAGGTTTATCCTTAGCCTTTTGGAGAAGAACAGCGTTTCGGGTCCAGACCCCTCCTACCTCCCTCAAATCTAACATATGCTGGTGCCTATAGATTTTCAGGTGTCACTTTTATATTAATTTCCCTGGGTTCAGCAGCAGCTGTACAGTTGTTACTGCCCTTTCATCCTATGTCAGTTGGGAACTGAGGAGCACATTCCTTTGTATTTGTGTGTGAGGTCTCACTTCAGTTAAGTCAAGTGCTTGAGTCACCCTTCTGTAGAGTAGAAACTAAAGGATGAGTTGTTGACAGCTTTATTGCTACTGAAATGGGAAGGAGAGAAGCGATATGGTTTCTACACTCAGGTATAGGCAAGCATTGACCTAGTGTGTCCATAATTACTCTAACTCAGGTACACACCCGAGATTCCCTGGCAGATGAGAAATACAGTCCAGGTCTGTTACCCATCTTCTGTGCTCTTTTGGGAAGGGAACAATATGTGCATCATTTCCCATGATGCAGATCTGCCAGTTGCCTGACTACAGATCTTTTCATTTCAACAATCTCTGTCCCTCCAATTTAGAGACTGGGAGAAAAGAAACTGTGCTGTTCAGGTAATAGCATTATGTAGTACAGAGTGAATTTCCTCTAAAATCCAAAGGACTGGGAGATAATTGCTTAGAAAGACAAAAAGACACCATAAATCAAAACAAACAAACAAACAAACAAACAAACAAACAAAAAACAGGAGCGGGGGGGTGGGGGGTGGGGGGAGAGACCATTCTTCTATATATTAAAATTAAAAGAGACAAAGCATCCAAACAAAATGATGAAGTAATCAGGAGCTTTTTCCCTTACGTATGCTGCTGTTTTTCATAGTATTTTTCTTCCTTTGTGATTGATTTAGTCTTTTAATAGTACTATTGTTTGAAAATTTAGGAATATTGAATTTCAGGTAAAGTTGTAATTGTAATACAATATATATATAATTGTAATATATGAATAAATTAATGCTATAAGATAAAAACAAAACCTAAAAAGGGACAGAGAACAAGCTCTAGCACATGAAAGAAAAACATTTATTTCCTGGGAGATAGGTCACAGAAATAAATATGTATCTAGTTGACATTTCTTTGTATCTTATTCAAGCAGAATAAAACTAAAATTATCTCACATGCCTATAGGCTGCCCCAGCATAAACCATAGAAATGTAGAGGGGATTATTTCATATCTGCATTTTCATTTGCTTCTTTTCAAAGATACAAAAGCAGATCATTTCAGTTTCTCAGAAATCATTTGGTAAAATAAATCCTATTGAAATAGAAGACATTTACACTTAAATACTGTTCACCCACTTCATGATGTAAATGAAGGGGCAAATACAGCTGCAAATATTGACCTTGGAAAAACCATTATGAGAGCTAGTTAAAATTAAAAATATCATTTGTAGAAAAAAGCTATACGTGAATTTTCCACTTAGGGCTTTCTGTGCTGGAGCAACAGTATCAGTATTGATGGAAAGTATCTAGTACTGAACAAAATTTTATAGCAGAAGTAAAACCTATGATTTGTCATTTACAAGTAGTGATCAGCCTTTCTTTGCAACCTTGAATGGTGGTAAGATGACAAAGTAAAGGTAAGTGATTTGTTAGAAACAATCCAATTTGCTTTATGTCACATGCAGGAGCATGACTTGTAAGACCGGACAGTTTAAAGAAACTCTGAAATTACATGTAATATGCATTATAAATTCATAATTTTACCAAATCCTGCCCAATGTGGCACACATTGGAAAATACAGTAACAATGTTCACTTTCAAAAGAAACATCTGGAAGCATGACTGTTTTGCTCCTGCTACTATTTTAGTTTTTGCAAAACAGCTTGATGATCAGATCATTCACTCCAGACAAGAGAAGTGTGTTCTCGGTTTTGAAACCCACATCTTCTACTTCCCTGGACAGGGCATTAGCCAGGGCATTTGTTTCATCTCCCTGTTTAAGTTGTCTCACTCTGCACCAAAGAATGTAGGACAGAGCCACAGGATAGTATGCCACTGTGAAATCTAGAAAGAAGTCTAGAAATCTAGAATGAGAGATTTTTGGATGGCTTTACACTCTCAGGGTTATTTCAGTTCTTTCCTCAGGAGATTTGATATGAAGCATGAGAAATTGCTATACGCACACATCTTCCCAATTTCTTCTTACTCTTTTAAAGAGGATTGGATGCTTGTTCTTAGCCAAGTGCTCTGGAATGTGGGTGTTCATTTCATCCTTTTATAAGTTTTGGAAATTAGTCAGAGTTCAGATTCAAGTTTAGCATTTTTTAACCTAGCTACTCTCCTGCCCAGCATGAAGATATTTTTTGTAACTCCTCCAAGGTATTTGGTTCCCTTCCTGTACTTCCTATACAGGGAAACCATCTGGGGGTAGATGACTTCCTGCTCTTAAAAGTCTTGGAGCTTTTAAGATGTGTCATTGTATCTGCTTTCTTTGGATCTGTACCACATCTCTCAGTTCAGGGAACTGTTGTCTTGTTCTTGCAATCCTAACAGGTTATTCTGCTAGCAGATACATAGGTATAGCCAGAGCTCCTACATGCTGCAAATTTTTCTGCAACAGGCTAGTTAATTTGGTCATAGTCCCTATTGTTCAATGTCTGGAGTTACAGGTAACAGGACAAGATAATATGAAGTTTTATTACTTACAACTTCCTTTTGATATCATATTTGAGCTTTCTCTGAAACTGGAAGATTTGGAATATGTCAAAAAGAAGCATATATCCATGTTTTGTTCAGCCCTTCTTTTGTATACACTGTCTCTCTGCACTATCTGAATGTGCAGCAGGGAATTTACTCTTACTGAACTAGATGATGAAAAACAAGACTTCGGTAAAAAATGTTCTCCTGGAAAACACTGTAGAACATCTACAGTGCTATTCAACTAATCAGTATTGCTTCTCTGTGGTACAGTTTGTGGGAATTATGAGCTCTTGCAACGTTTCTATAAAGGAAAACAAATGCCTGTTTGATCAAGAATGCTCAGTTGTTATACAACCTGTATTCACATGGACTGAAAGAAGGGAGTATAGCTGAGTTTTATGAAGTTGTTAAAGTAACAATTTTTTAAACACATTTTAAATATATATATATATATATATTTCTTCTTCAAATACTCTGATACCTTCTGTTTGAAGCATAATTATATGGAGTGATTATACCTGTCATTTCTGTGTACTCTCATACAACCACCTCATATTAACCTCTTATTTAGTCACATTATTAGTATTAGAACTAGCAGCTTGGACAGACTGTAGAGTTTTGCTTAAAAGCTGAATATATAATATTGCCCAAGGTTCCTAGACATCTGCAGCAAATAACCATTGCTCAATTGTTGTCAAGAAAATTTCTGCTGTCAGATCAGCCATTGTCCTCATATTGAAAGCCTGCTTTGTAATATTACCATCTGTCTATTGTAATGAAAGAGAGAGCTGACTCTCATACCCACCCTGCAATTTTTTGTAAAAGCATACTATTACCCATACAGCAAACAATTCTGACATATTGACTGATAAACTGATAAATAATTGCTTCCCACTTCATTTAGATACTACTGTGTTCCAACTAAAAAAAAAAAAAAAAGGAAAAAAGCAAGACATACTTTAATCAAATTATGTATGTTGTGTTTTTGTTCTCTCTCTATATAACAATAAATGTTATAATGTATTCCAAATAATCCAGTATGTTCTTTCCATATGCAGAAAATTCTTTTCCAAAATACTTTACTTATTGGTCCTAAAACTATAAAACTAGATCTCACATTACAATGGGTCCTTAATATTTACCTGTTCTTCCTCCTGTCATTTATTTTCACAAACTCCAGATTGATAGAATATTTCAAAGAATGCTATGTTATGTTATGTTATGTTATGTTATGTTATGTTATGTTATGTTATGTTATGTTTGTTCTTTACACCATTGGGAGGATCATTCTGTTAGGAACCTCTTCAAAACTCCTGTCATTTTAGGGGAAAAGGCATTTCATATCACAAGGAAAATAAAAAGTTAATGCATATCTGTACCTTCCTCCTTATACCTCCTTTTAGCTCAGATCCTAGCATCAGCCAGAACATTTGACTTTGTCTTTTTTCTGTGCATGTGTGACTTGAAATGGCATAGCTGCTGTACATTTTTCATCCTGTTTTCTTTTCTAAGCGAAATAAGTAAGTTATAAGTAAAATATATGAGGGATTGAATTATCAAATACTAATTTTTTTTTCACATAAAAAGTGTCATTATTAATTGTAAGATAATTCTGCAAAACCGGTCTTCTCTAATCTGTTTGTTTTACCTTCCCTTTGGTCTCCTCAGGGTATTTGTATATAATGCAAAACAGGGCTTTATGAAGAGATTGTTTAAAACACATGGAGTTATATACATATATTTTTTTCCTCGAAATTCTAGTGAACCACCTGGTTTAGGCAAACCATCAGTCCTTCCATGTGCTAGAAGACCACTAAGTCTTCTGTGTTTTGTTTGGTATTTTCAGTGTTAATCTAACTGTGCTACTACATACCACTTTAAGTCCCAGAAGTCTTCTGAAGCTTCTAGGAGTTTTTCCAGTTCTATGGCTGGTGGTGATACCATGCTCACTTTTGATCCCTAGGTGGAATAAGAACAAGTATGGACTTATTCTTCCTCTTATCCCAAGGGCACTGCAGCCCTTCCCAAGATCTTCCACTGATCTAAGTTGCTGCTCCAACTGAGGAGTTGAAGGTTGTGTAAATGGCATACCCTATGCAGGTGTATACCCGTATATATATACCATAGCATGTATATTTATATAAAACTGTAGAAAGTGCACATATGGTGTTCTATAGTTCTCCCTTGCAGTAAACTCCCTAATCCCTTCTAGGTTGATCAGGTAAAAATTACCTAGCTATAGTATGTAGACATGTTGAAGAAGTGGGGTAGGAATCTAAAGAGCAGGGACTCAATGTAGATTACTATTTCCACTTTTTAACTACACCAAGTTATTATGAATTTCAGGATATTCAAGTAAATCACATGAAACACTTCCTTAAATTACTCTCATGTTTTCTTTATGCTTTCCCATATTACTGTCTGTGTGTGTATGTGAACACAAGGGAGACTTCATGGTGAATCACAATATGTATAAATGTTGCATAAATGTAAATTCTGGCACTGGGTACTTTACTAGTACCATTAAATTTACGTGAAACTGACAATTGTTAATAGAAGTAAGGATGAAAGAATCTCTTCTCTTGTAAATTATCCATATATCACAGATTAAAACAGGTGATTCAGTTTTGAAAGGTTTTCTCCTTTCACCACTACAAGGAGTCTTTCTACCCCCTGCATAGTTGTAGTAAGTTCTAGAAAAGTATTTATAGGATAGTACATTACTCAAACTTACAGCTTTCCAGCTGCATTATACATGTTTGCACATCCATTGGAAAATTTTTGAGATCCATTGGACAGGACAGTATTAAAGTCAATCTGAAAAAAAAAAGAAAAAAGAAAAAGAAAACAACCAAAAATATATTAAAAATATACCACAAAGATGCCATAGAATTGCACAGGAAGACTGCATCAGTGCATCAAAACATGGGAAGTCATTAGAAATAGAAGAAAACAGTCTTTCATTAGAAAGCTCTCAAAAGGGATTTATATTAGCTGAACAAATTTTACTGTCTTAATCTAGCATGACAACAAAACAGAAGAAAACAGAAAGACAGAACTTGTTACAGGCCTTCAGAAAAGCACTAGCCAGTAGGGTTGCCTAACTTAGGTCTAGAGGAATGCAACAGCAGCATGCTTTTTTGGTGCTACCATAGAATTATTGCATTGTTACAGTGTTTCAAATCCTTTGCATAAAATTTACCCAGATTTTCAAGAATTTTATAACAGATCTCAGCTACAAATCATGCTGGTAAATAATTTATATGTTATTGTCCCAAAATAAGGTGCTTAAATTGTCAACACAAAGGCTTAAGATAACATTTTATGATATTGGTGGTAGACTGAAATATGCCTGTAATTTTGAAACATAGCTGTTTCATGTTAGCCATGACATTTTCTGTGAAATACTTTACAATCTATAGAAAAAAATATGTATTTTTACATATTATATCAACAAAATAAATTATTTTTAGAGTGGTAATTCTCAGAGGAATGCGAAAGAAGAACATGTGAGGTAAAGTCATGTGCCTCACTGGGCACATCTAAGTAGCCATTCAGGGTCATGACTGTACCTTTCCTCTAGCCAGAGAATGGCTTGCAGGAAAATTTTTCCCCACATTCATTTATCAGTACAGTAGGCAGTATACTCCCTGGGGGACTTGATGGCAATATTCTAATTCTTTTCTCTTAAACCTGAATGGCCTGATTTTGGCATTGAGATCTAGATGGAAGTGGGCATTAGGTGGCAAGTATAGCTGTACATTTCTCTCTCACTGCATTTTTTTCCTTCTCTGAAGCTTTTTCTGTTTCTTTATTGCTATAACTTTTGTTCATCCTGCCAGTGACAGAGCTAGAGGAGGAGAGTCAGAGGAGAGAACTCAAACCCTGACCTTATTTTCATACTGTTAAAAAAAAGTTCTAAATATAAAATCAGACAGGTAAGCTACTGACACAGCAAGCCATTTCAGAGAAGAGGAACCTTGGCTCTGTACGAGAAAAACAAAACGAAACAAAACAAAACAAAAACAGATTTAGAAATCTTTAGTTTTCTTTTCTTTCAATATCAGCTCTTTAGGAATTATCATGTCTCCCCTAATCAAAAGCTTAATTGGCTCAAATTCGTATAACAACTCAACTAGATGTGGATTGTATAATTCTGGAATAATTTTGTATAACACCTGCTTCAGGAACTGCAATAGTTCTTAATTAAATCATAGCAATATAAACATTCTGTCTCCACAAGAACCTGGCATCTGCTAGCCTCACAGTCAATGATTGCTTTTATAATTTTAATATTATAATGGTTTTGTCCCCATTTCATGAGACTGTGAACTTGATCAGAATTCTATTGAAGTTGCTATCCAAACTTGCTTCAGTTGAGTGCTTGTGTCTGTAGGGAGTAGGACAAGGAGGAAAAGCCTTGCCACTGATAAATTTATGCAAGTCACAAACATTTTTTTGTCCTGTTGTACAAATTGTTTTGCAGACTCCTGATGTCTCTTCAAAAAAGTTCAGTTACCCATTGCTGCAGTATCATAAATCATAACAAAATGCTAAGTGGAAGAGAGAGATATTTATTTCAAAAATTGTAACGTTTTGTTCAAGTTGGTCACTGTATTAATGCAAAATCTGTATCATGACTATAGGCATCAGTATACCTATATTGAAAGCATCTTTAATTAGATTATATTTTTGAAGTTATTTGTAAGAATGATGTTAAAACTTTTACAGCCTACTGATATCTATATTAATAAAAAGAAAGTGGGAAGAAAAGAACAACTGTTTTTTTTGTGTCAATACTTAGATGTGATTGCTGCTTACAGCTTCTCAAAACTTTTCACTTTCCTCTCTACCTCCAGAAGCAAGTGACCTATTATTTAAATCTCATACTTCCTCAAACAGGTCATGTTTCCATGTTAGTGTGCAATTGCAATATCCAAAAAGGTGAAAAATGGATTGTATTCTTATGACATTCAAAAGTACAGCATATTAAACTCATACACAGGCCAGGTCAATTATTATAATCTAGGTATATTTGCTCTGTGCAAGTGTCCAAGTTCTGTATCTGTGTACTTTAAAATGGGAATGATAATTTTCTTATTTATTGATAATTTTCTTATTTATATGATAATTTTTCTTTTTTTTACTCTTATTTTACTATGTACATACCTAGTGAGGGATCACTTTGGCATTTAAAAAAATTAGTAATGATGATGAAATTCAGTATTCAAAATTCACATTTACTTTAGTAATAGTTCTGTGTGCCTAGAAACTGAAAATATCTGTTAACAATTCTAAGATACACTTCTGAGCTTCTACCTGAAAACAAAACAAAACAAAACAAAACAAAAAAAAACAACACTTGATTAGAGACTCATAGAGACTCACCTGATAGAATAAAGTACATTTCCATTTTTGAAAATTCTCAGCAACTTATTATCTGTTGTAACTTCATGAAAGTTGGCACCTTTTTCATTAGCAAAGAACAAATCAGGTTTCCAAATTGAATCCAACATGGATGGATCTAAGTCTAAAGAGTCATCTGGATATTCACTGTACGCAAGACGTGGATCATTCCAATTCTGGCGGAGAAAGATGTTCACTCGGTAATCCTGAAAGAGAAAACACGCAAAGCTTTATCAAGCATAGGGATTTAGCTTTTATTTCATTTCTTAGCCATGTAATCCCCTGTCCATCTGTGTATGACAAAAGAATTACTTAGCTGAATGTCAGCATGATACCTATTTGTATTAGTGAGGGCACAATGTATAAGAATAATTTCAGGGCAATTGAAAAAATCCCAAGATAAGGAAATCCAACCTCTGCATACAGTACATATAGCTCCATATAACTCTATTCCTACAGTAGCATGGTCTTGAGATAGAAATCAGAGAAACATACAGAGTTTTATGGCGTTACCTTTTTCTGCTCTACTTCCCTCTCTGAGGCAGTGAAAGTCTGTCCTACTGTAAGGGAACCTCAGTTCACTTATTTCTTTTCTCTCTAATCCTTACGTATTTTAGACATACCACTTAGTCTTTCTGTGCTTTAGTTCCCTATTGAAAAATTCTTTCTTTTGCCATACAGCTGTATGAGAAGGAAACACATGTTCCTCCTCTGTTTGAATGTGGTACAGATTTTGTAACTGCTTCTGATACTTAGCTTAGGTACCAGAGTAGTCATAGTCATCATATTGCCATAGTCAATCCTATTTTAATTAAGGGTGTTTTATTGAAAAGATGAGCAGAGTGCTTTGAACTTCTGGAAATCACAGGGATTTCACATCTCTGGAAATCACATCTCTGGAAATCACATCTCTGTCAGAGATGAAGTATTTCTGTCTGGACACATTATTAAAAATTTACCATTCCAAAAGATGAAAATATTTGTTTTGGAGAAAATGAATATTAGCATAAAATTAAATTACATCAAGAACAGACAGAATTGAGATGCTATGCATAAGATCCTATGCTTTAATGGTCATACTATGATTTTCCTCCTTTGCACAACTGCATTAGTGAAATTAGATGAAAATAAAATATAAACTAAGACCTTGTTAGATGCAGAGGGGAAGTTTATTAACTTGTATTGTATGTGTTTGAAAATCAACCATGAACAAGGACACATATTTGTAGGTTATACACATGAGCAGAGTGATAGCCCTCAATGGTTAGATTTCTCCCTTTCTAGGTTTCTACGTCTGTTGCTATCAGTTCCATTTTACATAATGCTGGAAGAGCTTTTTGCACAGAATGGAGTGCTTTGGAATTTACTTGTTACACTAAGTGCTGAATTTCATCTTCAGTACCAAAATTATGACAAATATAACAGGCAGAGCTGTTCACCTGCAGTCAAAGGAGGGCAGAATGCAAAGGAACTGCTAAAGGCATGGGGGAGCAGGAATGAGTTAAATGATTTAAATAGATGTTACAAGGGAGAAGAATCAATATCAGGAAAAATAAGACCCAGGGGAATCTTTGCCTAAAAATGCTTTGAAGAAAACTTAAAGGAAGCATAATTTTGTAACCATAGCATGCTATTTTTTTTATTGGATTTGTGGATCACCCCACAGGGAATGAGACTGTTTGGTCAAATGGTTGTGTGTGTGTTTGTAACAGGCTAATTACAGGCCCTTAGCAAATTTTCCATTTATGATTCTGTTCTTGATGTAATATTGTGGTAAGAAAAAAAAAAAAAAAAAGAGAGAGAGAGAGAGAGGCCAGATTAATTCCACCACTTGCATATAAAATGCAAAACAAAGCAGAAAATTGGTTATTTTCTGAAACAGGAGTGCTACTCTCTTCAGTATAGTACTGAACTTGTCGCCACCATGGGAGAGTGAAAACATATTACCTTTTTTATTTTGCAGTTTCTAATATGAGCTTTTCTTGTGTAATGTATGGTCTCCTGGCTTGAAGGACAATTTTGCTTTTTGTTATACTGATACGAAGGTGGTACAATATGGGGATCTGATGGATACAGGTTTTTTGTTATACTTGTTTTCTCTCTTAAGCTTACTTTCTCCTTCCTAGTAATGTACATGGCAAGCTAGTATATTACAGGATACATTAGCTGTTTTAATTCTTACTGGTGAGATTTTGTAAAGTTGCTATACTAGTTTCTGAAATGCATGCAACTTGTCATGCATTTTATTGTTGCTTTGATTAGTAGAATTAGACAGGGTGCCTTGTGGTGTATTAGGACTATGTGGTAATAGCATCTTTCCATTTTAAATTTGTTAACCAGCCACAAGCACTGTGGTTGCACCTTAGGTAACCTAATTACTTTGGGTAAATTGTTAGAGTTTCCTCATTTTTCCTTTGCATACCTGAAAATTTCAGACTGGACCAAAAGCCTATTCAGGTAATGATTTCAATATGTCTTTGATGAAATTTCTCAAGTATGGAAACTCAAGCATTTAAATTTAAGTAAACCTCTCAAATCAGTATGTTATTTTGCATGTGGGTTACCACTTTCACTGCAAAATTGGAGAAGATCTCACTGACATCTGAGAAATGTAAATATAGCATGTATTAAATCTGAAGGATCTCCCTGTCTTTTCTCCTGCTTAATCGTTGAAATTCTGTGATTAACAAGATTATTTATGGTGCAGCCTCATCTGTAGTCATGTTGAAAAAAAAAAAAAAAAAAAAAAAGTAAGAGAAAGTAAGAGAATGTTAAGAGAATAATGATATAAGACTGGACTGGATAGCCAGTTCATTGAGAGGAGACAGGAAAGTTTGATTTCTTTAACCTGGCAATGTAAAGACAAACAGAGGACTCACTTGCCATCCATAAATATATTGAAGGGTAAATACTAGAGGGGGAAATCAGTTTGAATATAAGGGCAAGAACATCCTTTACAATAAATACATTTAGAATGGACTGAAATGGCTCACACTTTATCTTATCATGCTAATAAACATTGGCGATCTTTTCACTGACATGATTTATTATTGCAAATAACCTTCCCTATGTTTCTTAGGTCTTTCCATTATTACAGGTCTGAACTGCAGCAAGGCTAGTAACAATCTATAGTTGTATGGCAGTTCAATTAGTGAGTGAAAAAAAATGCAACAGACTCCATGCTCCACCACTAACTGTAACCCATTAATCTGTCAGAGATTTACTATAGCAGCTAAAGAGAAATTAACTGTGATTTAAATTGATCGCTGAGTACTTAACTTTAATTGACATGTCAAATCTGTGTCAGAGTAACAAGATCTGACTAATGCCAAACATCCCTGAGAACATGCTTTTCTGTACTGAATAGCTGCAGGGCATTCATTACAAGAAGCAATGTAGATATGCTGTTGATTATGATAAAGGGTTTGTCTGACTCACTGAATCTTCTTGATGACTGGTCCTGGAATAATTCCATGGTAGAAACTCTTTTTCCAGAATTGAATTTGGGATTGGATAAAACAAAGCATGATGTTACTGCTTTTACCACAGAGAACCCAGAGTCAGTCTGGGAGTACTGGGGTACTTCCTCACTTTCTTAATAGGAAGCAGCTTGGTGAAATTTCCAGCACTGTAGGATTTCTCCCTCAGAATGAAATATCTTCATCAATGGGCCTTAGAAGGAAGTCTTCCTCTTGCAGTTTTTCTTTCTAAGCCTGTGACTCTTCTGATTTTGCTATATAAGGAGAAATATGCAACTCCTTACGCAAAGAGATGCAGAGCTTTTCTGTCTAGTCCTCCCCCGAGGTAGGTGGTTAAGCAATTTGTTGGCAATTTGAGTCCTTGCAGGCTGAGGATGAGCAGTAAGGCCTATCTGTTCTTGGATAAAAACTCTAATCCTACGGTTGTTTGAAAATGGTGGGTGCTCTTACCCCCTTCATTAAGTAGGACAGGCCAGATGGTTTGGGGATTTGGGTGAGGGCTAACTTGCCTCTGATTTCAGGAAGCTTTAGGAAATTATTTGAGCTATTCAAAGAAGATTGTTGGTGGATTTTGGATGAAGAGCTATCTCTATCTCCATCCATAGGTGTATAAAAGCAGATTTTAAGCTGTTCTTTAAAAATTTTTATTTTACAAGAAGTGTTATACTCTTACTGGGTTTTCTTTTCTTACACTCAAAACTAAGTGCTGGGTGTCCTGTGAATCATTTTCTTAAAGTTTTGTTAATTTGGTCTAATTTATTTGCAAAATTTTCCTCCAATAATGGCCCAGCAGCACTCTAATTAAGTCAATAGAACTAAAACTCATTTGCTAAAGAACTAAATGAAACTATGACTTTGAAATTACTACCTACAGTATCAGAGCTCTCAGATTCCCCTTCAAAAATAAAGTTTAGACTTCAGTGAATAAGTATGTACACTACTAGTGCACCAAATGCTCTTTCTAGTTTTGTCACCTGCTTTCACAGTCTTAGATTCTAAAGTGATGTGAGTTCAGCTAATGCATGGGACAGATGAATGTAGCTTGTTTGTTTTTCTGCTGGGTTGAATATCTCATTCATCATCATGGCTCTTGGTTTGGAATATAAGAACTGTTCTGTCAGTACTTTAGTTCAGTCTTTTCCTTACTGAAAGTATAGATCATTTACAGCATGATTATTAATAGAGCTTTCAATCTTTGTCATTCAACCCACAGATTAAAAAGAAGTAGTTTCTGTAAGGAATCATTGATTATTAGCATTTAACTTCCTTCTATTTACTATAAAACATTAAAGATCTATTGAATTCAACAGTGTTCCACAAAATCTACTTATTTTCCATAGGTTTTATGATGGAAACATTACAAAACGGACAGCTTTAGTTAACTTCGTTTGTTTGCCTGTTTTTGTTTGTTTGTTTGTTTGTTTTGGTTTATTATCAGTAGCAATGGACAGATTTAAGTTTATATTCTCATAAATAATTGTCATATCAAAAGTCAAAACATCTAGGTTGTTTACTTTAAAAAAAAAAAATCTAATACAGTACTAAACTGCTATGTAATAATCTTGGTCAGACCTCCTATTGTGTCTTCAACTCTTAATGGAAGTTGTGTGTTCCCAACTCCTAATGCATTACACTAAAACCACATTTTGCAACTTTTCAGTGTAACTGGGGTTTTAAGCTACAGCTCAGGGTTTTTTAAAATGTTTACACTTTCAAGCAGCTGTATAAGGGGTTAGATGAAAATGGACATGCCAATTACATGAACAAACATCATGGTCTAAAACTCTGTCTTTGTTGATCTTTGCCATATTCACGGTTTAAAATATATATATATATATATTTTTTCTTCTGCAAATGATGTGTCCCTGAGGATGCTTTTGCTCCATCACCAGAAGGTAGAATCATAGAATCATAGAATATCCTGAGTTGGAAGGGACCCTTAAGGAT
The DNA here is from genome assembly GCF_047663525.1 of Anas platyrhynchos. Classification (NCBI taxonomy): domain Eukaryota; kingdom Metazoa; phylum Chordata; class Aves; order Anseriformes; family Anatidae; genus Anas; species Anas platyrhynchos. The sequence goes on along the minus strand of NC_092590.1, from coordinate 27,479,208 downwards.
CATCAAGTCCAACTCTTGACACCGCACAGGTCTACCCAAAAGTTCAGACCATGTGACTAAGTGCACAGTCCAATCTCTTCTTAAATTCCGACAGGCTCGGTGCAGTGACCACTTCCCTGGGGAGCCTGTTCCAGTGTGCAACCACCCTCTCTGTGAAGAACTTCCTCCTGATGTCAAGCCTAAATTTCCCCTGCCTCAGCTTAACCCCGTTCCCGCGGGTCCTGACACTGGTGTTAATGGAGAAAAGGTCTCCTGCCTCTCGACACCCCCTTACGAGGAAGTTGTAGACTGCGATGAGGTCTCCCCTCAGCCTCCTCTTCTCCAGGCTGAACAGGCCCAGTGCCCTCAGCCGTTCCTCGTACGTCTTCCCCTCCAGGCCTTTCACCATCTTCGTAGCCCTCCTCTGGACACTCTCCAACAGTTTCATGTCCTTTTTATACTGTGGTGCCCAGAACTGCACACAGTACTCAAGGTGAGGCCGCACCAGCGCAGAGTAGAGCGGGACAATCACCTCCCATGACCTACTTGCGATGCCGTGCTTGATGCACCCCAGGACACGGTTGGCCCTCCTGGCTGCCAGGGCACACTGCTGGCTCATATTGAACTTGCTGTCTACCACGACCCCCAGATCCCTCTCTTCTAGGCTGCTCTCCAGCATCTCATCGCCCAGTCTGTACGTGCAGCCGGGGTTTCCCCGTCCCAGGTGCAGGACCCGGCACTTGCTTTTATTGAACTTCATGCGGTTGGCGATCGCCCAGCTCTCCAACCTATCCAGATCCCTCTGCAAGGCCTTTCCACCCTCAACAGAGTCCACAACTCCTCCAAGTTTGGTGTCATCAGCAAACTTGCTCAAAATACCTTCTATTCCTACATCCAGATCGTTTATAAAAATATTGAAAAGTACTGGCCCTAAAATGGAGCCTTGAGGGACCCCACTGGTGACCGCCCGCCAGCCTGACGCAGCCCCATTCACCATAACCCTTTGGGCCCTGCCCGTTAGCCAATTGCTCACCCATCGTATGATGTTTTTATTTAGCTGTATGGTGGACATTTTGTCCAGTAGGATCCTATGGGAAACCGTGTCAAAAGCCTTGCTGAAGTCCAAAAAAATCACATCAGCTGGTTTCCCTTGGTCCACCATACGGGTGATCTTATCATAAAAGGTATTTTATTTCCATGTTAAAAGTTGAGTTTTACTGAGATTATTCATTTGCCAATGACTTTTTGGTGCTACATATTCTGTGTTGTTATTAATTTATATTATACATTAGCACTTAGAATATGACTTGTTTCAATGGCTGAATGAATAAAAGTAGAAATCTTCACTGAAAATATGTATTTATAATCATCCTGTTTTTAACCTCCCCAGGGAAATAAAAAGGACCAAAGAGTAATTTGGGAATTCCATACTAAATTTCCCCTCAGTCTTCCAACTGTTGGGAGCTAAATATGACATTGTCTAGAGTAAGGTAAATAGGGCAAAATAAAAGGTAAAGCTGAACTAGCTTAAGTCCAGAAGCTTAACTACAGATACATATCTCTAACTTTAAACAAAATTTGTTAGATATGTGTCATCTTTAAATGTATTGATAGGCATGATGTGCACCAAGAATTCTGTCAGGAAAATCATGTTGTTTTAGAAGTTCTACACTGATGTCATAGCAACACATAAATGTTAATGTGGAGTTGAACTAGTTGTACTAGTACTGGGGAGAAAGGGAACAATCTGTTTGTCTACACAAAGACATCTAATAGTATTCGAAAACCCCTAAGATATTCCCCTTTTTATCTGCTGGTTCAGAAAGACGCATGTCTTCTGTAATCCTATGGTATGTCCACCTGTCCTAGGGACTTACAGGGATTATTAAGGCCATTTCAAAAATCACTAAATGCACTTAGGCCACTAAATCGAACATGAAAAGTCACGAACTGCAATCAGTATCCATTTACTAATCTGCTCCTTTAATGAAGAAATTACCTTTGCAAAAAAAGTGTGCGTGGGTCTAGATAAGTAGCAAGGGAGAAGGATAAGATATTGAAAGAGTAGACTCACTGCTGATGAGGCATGTCAAGTTCACAGGCTTCCACTAGGTCCATTGAAGGGGAAGAAAGTGGAGGAGAAACATTGATGAGCCAATCCTAATCATATTTTCATAGATCTCAAATACCCTCAGATATGAACAGTCATACCAGAACAGTCACCGACAAAAATCTGAAACATTTTGCTTCTGTTTTGCTAACCTAAATTTATGTGTTTAGTTTTATGAAGCTGAACTTCATAACATTGTACTGCCTAGAAATTTGAAAATTTTGGTATCCCATCCCCTCAATCCTACTAAGTCAAGTAGCTAAATCCTCATTCAATTTAAATCTCTAAGAGGAAATAGAGCAACTGAAAAGGAGATTGTGAGAGATCCCACATATTGTAGCATGCAATCTTTATAATTGAAAGCATTCTAGAAATCTTCTTCTTTAACTAAGCCTGTTATGCCAATGAATTAGCTTTCATATGTTTCTATAAGATTACTTTTGGAAATCTAATAAAAATAAATTTGCTCACTAGAAGATCAGACAATGTAAATGCTTGTTTTCTTAAGCAAGGGAATAAACTGAGATTTGCTAGAAGTGCTTTTGAGCGTTACTGTTCTGTCATTTAAAAAGGTAAAGAAATATGGTGAATACACACTTTTTCCAAGTGATGTGTATTCAGTACATTTGTTTTTAATTCACCTTCAATATCTTCTTGATTGTGATTGTGATTGTGTATTTGATCAATATCTGTTCACACCGGCTCACAGTCTCTGACAGGAATTGCCCTGAGGAGGCAGTCAGCTATTTTTTATTTATTTTTTTTTGTTGTTGGGGGGAAGACTGGGATTAAATTTGCCCTTAGGGTTTGATAACATTTTGTCGGTGCTTGCCAGTTAGGAACTTTCTAAACTGTGAAGAAGGCTACAGCTGTGGAGAGCTAAATCCTGTTGGCTTCCATGTGTTGAAAGCATTGGATGAAGGAGTTGAAAAAGGTAAATCCTCTGCAAGCTAGAGCAGTAGAGGCAAAGGAACAAAGACTGTGAGGTAGGATTAGCTGCAGTCTGGAGAGATGGAGTAAACTGGGAATCCCTAGATTCCTATCTAGAGACACACATCTTATGAATCCAGATGGAAGGTGGCCCTTCCTGTGCAAAATAGTTAACTAGATGAAGGGACAATGGAAACTATTTTGGGAACAAGAGAAGATATAACCCCCACCATCTGTGCTGTATGAGGTGAATGGGACTGTTAGGACTACATGATAAGCGAGACAAATTCTGAAGTCATAAGGATTATTTTACACTGTTAAGTAAACCAAACTGTCTCAGAGAGGCTGAGTTTAGTATTGCATAAATTGGCAATAGAATTTAGGAGGATCAAAAAAAAAAAATAAAAAGATCTAGCATCATAGTTGCAATGCCAATAACGACACAGGGAGGGGCATGTCAGTAAAATATGCATATCAACCCAAATCTTGCTGTGATCATATTGGCACTTAGAGAAAATTGGTCTGGATCACATTTTTATAGCACCTCTTGTTCTGCCAACTGTTAATGACAACGACATGTGGTAGCACACTATTTGGAAAAGAAGAAAAGTCATAAAGACTATGTAGAAAACATTCCTACAAGTTTGTTGAATACAATGTATTACTTTACTGTTGAATTGTAAAGTATTATAAAATGGTTTGAACTTTTTGGGATATTATTTAGACTACATTTTTGCAAGGTGGGTATGATATATATAAAAACATCTTGAGTGCACAGCTTTTTCATGCTGAGTGATTACTTTGGCTATTGTAATTCAAAATTCACACCCAGAGTGAATGAAGTGCCAAGTATTCAAAATAAAATGAATATGTGAGAGTGGAACTGAATTTTTAAATGATGCCAGAATAATTCAAACTTATTCATGGAAAAAAATTTCAAAGATAATTCTTCATGTAAAGTGTTTACACTGGAGAGCTTTTCCAGCACATACATACTACTTAAGACTAGAAATTAGGAAAATATGGCAATTTGAAAATCCCTTATTTTCTTTAAGTTCATTTTAAAGTAATTTTAAAGTTAATATAGCTTTTGTTTCTGTAAACTAAGTGTTAGTAAATTGCAGGCTCATGCAAAAAATGAGGGAGAAGCTTTTATTAGGATAGTAATACAAAGGGATTTATGGACTTAACTCCTATTAGAGTTAATGGGAGGTAAAGGCAAAATCTGCATATATCATGATAAGATTGATTTCCATTACCAAAATACACATTGTGAGGCATCGAGTCATTTATAGTCAAGATGCTTGAAAAATGTTTTATTTTGGCCTGGTCTCTCACTACCTTTTTTGTTTGTTTGTTTGTTTGTTTTTTGTAGTAGTCTTTACATTTTTATGTGTCCTTACAAATCAAACAAATGTCATGAGTCTTAAACAAACATAACCTTGGTGGAATTAATTGTCTTGTACTATTGCAACAAAATAACTTTATAAACAGCTTACCTCATCCAGCATGAGTGGAGCTATGTAGGGATGCCTTAATCTTATTTTTACAGGTCCTGAGTTTTTCCACAGCAGTAACTGAGATTAGTTATCTTCACAGCTTTGTCTGGGTAATGTAATTACTACATGCAGGATATGGACTTTTTGCAGCAGCTAGCCTAACAGCTACTATTCAAACAGATTGAAATGACAATTATAGAAATATAAAAGAAAGGAAGAAAATATTGGAGGGGATGGAGTAATGCTTTCACAGTGCAGTAGTGCTGCTAAAGTCATAGTTTTTCCTTTAAGTGAAAAGAGCAATCAGAGAAAAGAGACTAAAAGGAAGCAAGCATAGGTTAAGAGGTAACAGGAGCTATGAACTTTTCTCCAGCATTTCTAGAACAAGATCAGATGGATTCAGGTAAACATGGGATCTAAAAAGCTGTCTCCCTTGACGTGAGGAGATAGAGATTCTGGAGGAACCTTTCATGACGGTTGGGATGTGAAAAAGCCTTTTGGGTTTTAGACAGCATTTGAACAGATGAATGGGATTATAAAGCTAAATTGTCTGCAGCAGCAAGGGCCTGCACTGCTGATCCAAGTGATCCCTTCCAGTCCTTTGTTCCTACTAACTGCAGTACATGTCTATAGGGAAACAGAAAATTTGATCTTTCTGCATTATACAAAGTGTTCTGTAAAATTGAACATTTGTTCAAATGGATCAGAGAGAATGAGCAATGTATTTCTGTGGTATGTCTGGAAGAGCTGATTATAATACCTATCTTGGTAAATATTTATCTATAAAACAGACCAATTACAGGAGAGATTTGAAGAGCCGGAACATGATTTTCCTATGCTTGGAGTACTAAGGCCACTGCAGGCCTAGGTTCAGTCTCTTCTGCAAGTTAAGTAAAAATAGGTGAAGCTAGTTTTCGTTATTGTAAACAAGGACTTAAGAAAACATGGCTCAGTGTACAAGTGTAAGGCTATCACTGCTGCCAATTCCCTACACATGTGAAACAAACTGTGGCTGACTCATTCTAACACATTTAGAGATCTGGTGTATGAAGTTGGTATAGATGGTTGTACACACAATTTGAATTTCTCCAAGGACTAAGAAGTCAAAGCAGTAGATATTGTGTGCATCTGGTGGTAGCTGATGAGAGATGTGAAATTTGTGGATGCTGAATTCAAATGAGTGGATACAAATGCTCGGTTTTCAGCACTAGCTAGAGGTAGTGGATTATTTTTCAGGTTTTGTGTGACAACTAGGACTATAAAATACTAGTTGTTTTTCATGAAGAATCTTGGGGGTTTTATTCAGTGTTCAACATTCTGCTGGTGCTGTTGTTAGTTAATGTAAACATTTGTTTTTTGATTTATGTATCGGCAAAGAATGCCAATGTTCAAGTATCATGTTTTAGTCTTATGTCAAACTGAATGAAAAAAAACTGCTTGTCAGTGCTTACTTCTTAAAAAATCTTTATGATGCAGTTCTCTTCAAATAATTTCACTTATGTGTGTGGAACTACAAATTCAGGCACCATAAAAATAGGATCAGCAAAGAGCAGTCTGCTTTGAAATGAGAAAACCTTTTGTAAGTCTCCACCTGCAGCTTCAATACATGAGCTCAGAGTGCCTGTCTTCTACATATATCAGAGTCTGTATAAACACAGTTCTTGCATGTTGGGAAACATGAAATATTACCTCTTTGTTGACATTAATACAGTTCTGTCTGGAATCCTTGACCATACCACACAGGTCTGAAATTGGTTATAAGTCACTCTTATGGATGGGTATTAAGATTCAGATGATCTGTTTATATCAGTAGGGAAAGTTAAATGAAACCAGCAGTATTTATTTCTGACTCATATTTATTCTCTATATTTCATTAAGATCCCATTGAATTTCAATTCCAAGTTCCACAAAACATTACAGAACTTGGCTGGTCTCAGCCGCCAATCCTTGGGATAAATACAAAACCTACTCCAATTCATCTTCTTCCAGGATAATGTAGAAACAAATTGTATGTGGGTCACAACCATAAAAATGAATCCAGCTTAATCAAATCAAAACAACTGAAATGGCAATCTTAGTATTTAATTGTGGAAACCTTCTGGTATATTATGCTTCTAAATTCTGTGTCTAAGGTATCTGTTTTCACTGAAGTACTGTGCCTTTATTCTCCTTGTGCCCATTACATGACTGCTGTCAGTCCAAATACTTGTTTGAACTTATGCTTCATTGTAGATACTTTTTTATGATATTTTCACAGCTATGTCTTATTCATGCACAGAATATAATTGTTTTCAGTTCTTGCATCATTTGTAAATTTCCATTAGTACTGAAGATGCACACTAGCAACTGAATTGGGTCCTCTATGGTAGTACGTTCATCTAAAGCCATCAAAAATGTACATGGCATTTTCAATCTACTTTACAGTATCATTTATTCTAGACAGTAAATTCACAGTCACTATAGAGATGCTAAGTTCATGAAATTACTTTGTTTCTTAAGGAAATTTCACTTCCTCATAAACCGCTGAAAGATTATTGAGAAAGGGCAGGTTTTGAGACCTGAAAACAAGGCCTTGCTGTTTTCCACTATTTTCTAAGAGAAATGAACTATGCTGTTAGGTACAATTGCAATTTATCTCCAGAGCATTCAGCAGAATGTGGCTTCAGGATGTTATCTGAAATAAACCCATCACTTGGACTTGGGTTGGTTTGCTGCTGTTGTATGGTGACAAACAACTTAACTGACAGTTGATCTCTACAAAGGCAAGATTATATATTTTTTACTGACATGTCTCTTCATAGTTTACATTTCTGTTTTCCTGTACATCCATGTTGAATAGACTGGTTTTCAAAAAATGTGAAATGTGTGGAAATCATCTCTGTAACTTAATCTGTTTTTCAAATAACACGTTTGCACTCTGCTAGCCAAGGAATGAACACTTCTTCTCCCTAATAACTCCCTGAAAATTTTCTTTTGAAAACAGTTTAAAAGCCATTGGCTTGAGGGTTTAGGGAAAGAAGTCTGCCACCAACTTCTGCAAAGACCATAAATTCCAGCAAAAACAAAGCTTCTGGCCCTTTTTAGAAATCAATTCAATCAACCATTTTTGCTAGTTCAAACATATACCAAACCAAACAATCAATGATATTTTCTTCAGAGAAAAGTCCATCTGCTGCTCAGATTCCTGGAATTTAGTTCTGGAATGATCCAACACAAATTCTGTCTATTATTTTTCTACTGAATCATTTATAAATCTTCAAAGGAAGAAAAAAGTAAAAAAATGACATTTCCTTTATTTTTTCAGTCATAAAAGGAGCTGAAAAGGCTGGAGTTATTTTCTGAGGAAAAAAATTACAGATGCCAGGAATAGAGGAGTATATACAGGAGTATAGTTATTTCATAACAGAGCAAAAAAACATTAGGAAAAGGTATGGAATAGAACAATCATTCTCATAACCTTCCCAGAGGTCAGGAAATAAAACACAGTACAACTATTTCTCCTCATTTCCAAAAGTTTGGGTAAGGATGATTTTCAGTATTTGTACAGAACCAGATTTTTCCAGATTTGGAATTTCACCTATTGGTACCTGATAACCTGTGTGTGCAGTATCATCTGTACCAGCCCTTTTTGTGTAGCCGTAACCAATACATCCTACTACTGCACCATCTATGTCAGTTTATATAAGTGAATCGGATACTGGACCCTCATATTTGTATGCACAGCTCCAACTGGTCTTGTTGTTAATAAACTAGTCCTGTATCACTGCATACTGTTTTTCCATTTTCAGTCACCATGCACCTTTGATACCATAATCTAATAGATAAGCCTCAACCCAACTTTTTGCCCTACACTGCGAGTTAGGAAGCACATCCAGGGTTGCAAAATATGCCTTTTTTGTTGCTCTTGTTGTTGGTTTTTGTTTATTTGTTTTGTTTCATTTAGTTCCTGGAACTTCAAATGTTTTGTAGCCAAGAAGCCTGTGGGATAAGTAGCATATTCAACCCCTCTTTCAGTCACAATACTATAGTTACATTTTATAGAATTTCCATAGATTATGGAAAATGTTCGCTGAATCCAGGGACAGCAGATATGACGCCATCTGGTTGGAATGCAGGTTCAGCAAGGGGATTTGCATGCATTAGTCTGGTCATGTAATAAACTGGACAGCTGCAGACCTGGCAGAACTTGAAAGATGTCAGGTTCTCCTGACTCCATGACCTAGGCTCAGAATCCTAGAAGAAAGTTCATGATAAAAGGAAGAATGCTAAGTAACTCACCTTCAGTCCATACAAGAACAATCTTGATTCAAGTCAACAATCATTGCCTTGATAGAAGGGAGTTAACCATCAAATATGGTGAAAAATAAGTTTTTGTTTTTGTTGTTGTGTTTGTTTTTCAAAAGTGTGAGGTAATTTTTATTACATGTTCACTCATCTGCAATAAAAATTGTACAAAGTAGATTCTTCTGCCAATCACTTCAGTATTAACACATTACTATATTCATTACACAGAAACTTTCAATATATTTTCACTAAAGAAAGGCATATATTTCAACATATTTGAGATAATAAACTAAGTTATTTATTTTAGAAAAAGTATTTGGTAAAACATCATCATTAAGCTTTGCAATGTATCCAAGTGAACATGTTTCAAGTATTCTGTTTAAAGATGACCTAGAACAGGTACAATAGAATATAAAGAGAAATGCTCACTTGATGAAAGATTAAGAAATTCAAGAGCTGTGACTCATGAAGGGAGTGATCATAATGGCTTAAAAATAGGTTAATTTTAGTTGAAGGTATGCTTTATTTGTAGATGTAAAATAATCTCATTATTACTTGGAGAACAGAAAGATATGTCACCTGCTTCTTGACAACATTCAGGATAACACAGGTCTTTTCAGGCTGAGTAAAGAATACCCATCAGCAGAAATGTGGCAGAAACAGATAACATATGCTTTTTAACATACTAATTGTCTGCACTGATGTCATTTGCCATTAGGTGTCTCAGTGTGTCTCTTTCAATTCAATTTTAGAACATGCCTCCTACTAAGCATGTTAACATATACTTATTAAATATTGCTGTACTGCTGCATTAGGATCAATGTGTTGCTGACTTTAAACCTTAGAAAAACTTAAGGAATTTGGTCAGTCATGTTTACTAGAATCAAAGCAGGCTTTTTTTTATGTGCTACTATCTGTCCCAAAGCCTAACTTAGTGTTCTTTAGTCATTGCTTCCTGTATTCAGTATTTTGTCTCTGAACATTTGTAGCTTCAAATGTTGCCATTGAAATGTTGCCATTGAAATTATTCTCATCCTATAAGACTGAACAATATCTTCTATTTTCCACTGGTAACTGCCAGCAGTATGTATTAACACTGCTTTTACCAATTAGGAAATCTCTTTGCATTAGACTACACAGTGCAAAGTGAAATGGAGCACAGCTTGAGCTGCAAAGAGAAACTCTGTAAGGCACTTTTGAAGGTGTTGTGATAAAAGATGAAATTTAAATTCCAGTGCACTAATAAGAGAATTATATGGTTTCTTGTAGGATTTGGTTTCCATATTGCCAATATATATCTAATTTTACATGAACAAACTAACTGATTTTTAAAGATTTTCAAAATCTGATTTTCTCAGATTTGTAAAGTTGTAAGCTTACATATTTCATCTATATGTATGTTTAGATATTTCATCATTCATCTTAAATTAAAAACTTCAGTTACTAATTTAGTGCTATCATGCAAAAAAGGTCATCTTATTCTAGGCTTCCACATGTTGTTAATATTCTGCGAATCTTTAAGATTTCTAAATCTGTAGGTGAAAAGAACAATAGTACCAACAAGTGAAAAATGGACTGGACCTATTCATTTATATGTGCAAAAGAGTAAAAATTCATTTGGCTAGAGAATGAGTGCGAAATTCTCCCTTTGTGAATATCTCCCTTTGAGACAGACATATAAATATACATACTATCATTTGGCTCAGTAACATAGAAAAATTGACAAGGCTGGACCCTTGTATGTAGCACTGGTGAGATCACACCTCAAATACTATGTTCAGTTTTGGGCTGCTCACTATAATGATATTGAGTTGTTGAGCGTGTGCTCAACAGAAAAGCAATGAAGCTGTTGAAGGGACTAGAAAACAAGTGTTATGAGGAGTGGCTGAGGGCACTGGGGTTGTTTAGTCTGGAGAAGAGAAGGCTGAGGGGAGACCTCATTGCTGTCTACAGCTTTGTGAAGAAAGGTTGCAGGAGCAATAGGGAGAGAAGACATGGCCTCAAGTTAAGCCAGAGGAGGCTTAGATTGGACATATTTCTTCACTGAGAGAGTGGTCAAGCATTGGAACAGGCTGCCCAGCGAAGTGGTGGAGACACCATTCCTGGAAGTATTTAAGAGATGTGGATGGGGCATTTAGGGACATGGTTTAGTGATGGGATTCCGTTGATGGTTGGACTTGGTGATCTTGAAGATCTTTTCCAACCTAGATGGTTCTATGATTCTGTAGTTATAAGAGTTATAACCATAACTTAGACTTTTAAGAAGCTGAAATAACTGTGAAACAAAAAGAAATAAAGAAATAACCAATTTAAATGTGTAAGTCACATTAAGCTTCTTCAGTAAATGGATGTGGATGGATTCAAGAGGATTCTTGAAGTAAAGCTGGTTCATGCTGCACACTGTAAGATCGCATTGCACACTGACAATCTCTTTTTTTAAAAAAAAAAAAACAAAAAACACACAACTATGTTATGCATAACTAAGGCAGCAGAGGGAGCTCAGAGATTTTGGTCATCAGTGAGCAAAACAAAGTGAAATTACACTGCAAAGAACAAATATGTAAACAGCGAAGGGCAGGGGCTGATGTACTCTCTCTTCTTTAAAATTAATACATGTACACTATATGCATGTCCCATTATTCTGCTGCTAGTTTTAAATACCGTAGAGACTTCAAGGTACCACTTACTGGCCAGGTCCTGTTTTGCATTTCTTACTTATTTAAGCTCTTCTGTTTATAGTTTGTATAAAAAAAAATAATATTAAAAAAATAAAAATCAGTGAATTGATATTTGTTCAAGAATGCAGAGATCCAATTTTTAAAATAATGCAAGTTGTTTTTAATTTATTAAAACTCTTTATGCTACTTATTAATTTCTTTATACTAAGTGGTACTGAAAAGAAATGTTTATTTATTTAATTATTTATTTAGAGAAAATGCACTTGAGATGTGACCTGAAATATCTTAATCTTAAATTCAGGACAATTATTTTAATGGTAACAACTTCAATATTCAAAATATCCTTTTTAGAGTGATTTTTTTTGCTGGATCTTTGTACTTTGCTGACCCCATGTTCAAGCCATTAAAAAGTAGCTGTGGAATGCTATTCTAATCATGTGGGCATTGCTTAATCCTCTGATCGAACCTGAATAAATCTCCTTGGACACCATGTCAATCTGGGATTTGCAGCCTGGCAAGGGACCCAAGCTGAAATACAAATTAAAGTAATTTTCTACGTGGAAAAAAATTGCCTTCCTCTTTCAGTATCATCCACCACTATATTGTATGGCATGTAAAGATCAGGCAGCTCTGGATATCACTTTGGATAGAGAAGACCTATATATTTCAATATCAGAATTCATTGGATTAAATTCCTATATAAGGCTCCTTGGTTACATTTAAACTTTTCATTTTTGCTCTTACTGGTAAATCAGAAGAATGGCTTTTGGTTAGTATTATTCTTTTATTTATTTATTTTTTTATTAATCTTCTTGGCTAGACCAATCTTTTTTTGGCCTGTGTTCTGTCATTCCAAGTATATATCCTGATCCCTGAAATTGTTGAGATTTCAGAGCATTTGCTGTATTTGGATTTTACAGACTCCCACAGTTCTTCCATCATGTCTCTATTTTAACCCAGTTTGACCTCAACTCACTTTATAACTATTTTCAAATATGTTTATTTGCCTTTCCTTAAAAAATGTGAGGCACTTGTATGGAGAAAGGACCTATATAACTTCTCTCTCACCAACTTTTAACGGGTAAATCTGTGATCCAAGTTATTAACAGATATGTTTCACCTGCTAGATAGAATTGTCCAAGTTGTTCTTGTCAGTTCATAGCTCAATATTTAGTTTTGCTGTCTTTATACTTTGACTTCTCAGTCTCATTATGTCCTTCAAATCTCCAGTCTTTTTATACTCTATCATTTGCCTTTCTTTAATAGACAAATTTTAAGTATATTTACAAAAGTTCTGCAGTCCACTTATATTTACCCCACTCATAGAATTCATAATTAAATTTTATATATCAGTTAATCATTTTAGTTATTGTATTATCTCTGTGCACTAGTTCTATAAAAGAACTTGTTTTTAAGTATACATCCCCATATGTACTGTACGTAAAGAACTGTAAAAATATAATTAACAAAATAACTTAATGAATGGACCTTTTTGAGGTTAGAAAGGTGGAACACTATAGAAACTAATATCTATCTAATTGAAAATAATGAATTCACTACAACTATTAAATAAGACCTATGGATAACTAAAAATAAAAACATTGTGTTTTTTTTTTAATGTGTGTTTAATAGTATGATAATGGATTTTCTGTTACAAAACAAAAAATAAATTGCTAAGTTAAATGTTCTCAGTTTCTGTTTGCAGAAGAGGATTTCCTTCTTTATTTATTTTCCATTTGAAGAGAAGTCTTAGCTTGCTTTTAACTTCATTAAATAACTTTAACTTAAACTTTAAACATTGTTTGAGGTAAAATATCTTACCATGGTTGTCTCTGCAATGGATCCAAAGCTGTTTATAAATATGTTGCATGTGACGTTAACTGGAGGACCTGCAGAAGGAAAATAAAACACCAGACAATGTTTCAGAATCAATCGTTTTTGAGTGACTGTAAAATATATTAACATACTAAATGATTATGAAACAATGTTTTTTGACTTAGGAGAAAATAATGCTACATTCAAAACTAATATAATGCAAAAATTTGAATGGTTTCTAGTAAATAATAGATTTTCCCTTTCAGTTCTTCTCAAAGGTGTACTACTTGGCTAGCCATTTCATTATGAATTTGCATGGAGGATTCTATACCAAAAAAAAATAGAGAGAGAGAGAATATTTAAAAGAACATTTGATTTGAAATGTATAGCCAGAAGTATTTTTATGTGTTTTTTCAGTGAAAAATGTATGCTACTTCTCACAACAATTAGAGTGAAAAGTCACCTTTTCCACTCAAGGCAGCTGTTACTTTTAACATTATCTGTCATCACTGGAAACAGAAATACATTATTGCTGCTCTTATCTCTACTGTTGACAGGAACAAATGTGGATAAGAAAGAATAACTTGGATTCTATTCTCATTTCTCCGAAATCCACAGAATGGTTAAGAATCCATTTAAGCTGAATTTTCTGTTACCACGGATCTTCAGCCAACTGTTGTTCTGCCTTATCTTTGATTTGTAAAGCATCAGTAGTGGCAGAGCAGTCATTATGATAACTGAACAATAAACAGTCTCTTCATGGAAAAGGTTTTAAATTACTTCCCTGCAAGTCTCTGTGAAAATGGCATTGCACTATAGCATGCTAATTTCTCCATTATTTCTTATCAGTTTAAGTCTATGTGCTATGGAAACAAGGTCTTTCCATCATACCATTCTTCTGTCACCCTTCTGCACCTTGAAATTCTTATATCAACAATTCAGTTCGGCATTGGAGTTTAGCTTTCTAGTTATAAGCAACCATTAATAATGAAAGATCCATACCTGGAATTTGAAGACTGGTATTGCAAACACTCATGTAATATTTATTTTTTAGTCACTGAAGTAATAGGCAGCTCTGCCACCATTTGTGCTTTACAACTAGAAAAATTTAATGTGACCAATGAACTTGATGTTAAATATTTGAAGAATAAAAACATTCATTAAAAATTCTGCCAACAGGACAAAACTTTGAACGTCCAGCTTTCTTTCTTCAAGGCAGTAACTGTTTTGAAGTACTGTATGGGAATTACAACAAAACATCATTGCATGTACTTGTACTGCATTTGCAGTCACTTTGGCACTACAGTCATTTTGATACTTGGTTAATTATTCAAAACAGTTGAGTAAATCCAATATTTAGAATTCAGTGAAAGCTTGCTATGAAAAAACTCCTGAAAAAGATTGAAAGAAATGAAAAAAAAAAAAAAAAAGGAGAGATGAACAAAGAGAGAGGCAGTAAAAACTATCAGGGAGAAAATTGTATTTCCTGGTAGCGTCAGATTATTTGTTTGCAAAGCTTTACTTTCTAACACTTCCATGTTGTAGTACTTGTCATTTCTTTCAAATTTGATATGACATTATCTTGTTTAAAGTAGTACAGTAGAACTACTAGTATACTAATATTGCACTTTACTAACACAGTAAATTATAAATGTGCTTCATCAATATTCATGATTGCTTTTATAAAGAAAAATAAATAGATAAATTGATACAACACTGATGCTTAATTTCAAAAGCAGCCTTACAAAAAGACAAGTAATAGCTAGTTAAAAAAGGGATAAAAAGAAGCTATAAGCAGCTTGGAAGTGGTTTAGACATTACTTAAAGACACTGCACTCAGAGTAAAAATGAACCTCCTAAAACATGGTCAAATAGAAGTATAAATGAAGCTGTTAAACCTGGAAGTCAGGTTCAAACATATGAACCTAGGCAAGTAAAATGTAAATTAAAGACAGGTCAAAAAAAAAAAAAAAAAAAAGTAGAACTGAAGCTTAGTAGAGACAGAAAAGCTAAAAGTGATAACTTTCTTTAAGGCATTAAAAATAGAATACTGCCAAGACTGGAAGGTGAAGTCGAGGAGATGATTAAGATACAGAGGTATCCATGAAAATAGAGAAGATCAGAGCAGAAAAACTAAATTAAGTCTTTGGAGTAGCATTTGTATTCTGTTGCTAGCCTTGTCAAATACTAAGCCATTCTGATGGAAGATTTTGTATGAGGACTGTAGGATTTCCTACGAAAAATGGTTTGAGAGAGCTGGGCTTTTCAGCCTAAGGAGAAGGCTCCAGGCTGACCTCATTGCGGCTTTTCAGTACTTAAAGGGGACTTACAAAAAAGGTGGAGATCAACTCTTTGCTCAATCAGATAATGACAGGACAGTTTTAAACTAAAAGAGGGGATATTTAGATTAGGCACTGGGAAGAAATGCATAGAGGGTGGTGAGGCAGTGGAACAGGTTGTCCAGAGAGGCTGTGGATGCCCCATTCCTGGAGATGTTCAAGACCAGGTTAGATGAGGCTCTGAGCAACCTGATTTAGTAGGTGGTGTCCCTGCCTGTGGTAGGGGGGTTGGGAGGGCCTTTAAAGTCCCTTCCAATCCAAGCCATTCTATGATTCAATGATTTTTGTATTTTAATATTGGAGAACAAAGGAACTGGAACAAACTGACAGCCTGAGGTGATATTAAGCCAGACATTGTAAAAATTGTTGCAATATTGTAAGTTGAAAGCTAAAATAGTAATTACTGTTAGTCAGCTATCACCTGTGTCAATTTTGTTATAGAAAGCAGTGTGTATCACTTCTGGCTATAATTTGAATTAAAGAAGAAAAAAGGTTTCTGAGGATGATGGTGGATGACATTAACAATAAGCATTATCCCTGTAAACCTTAACTCTATACCAGCCAAAGTGAAATTATGATAAATGTTATAATTAATAGGTTACTGGATTATTTCTAGTAATTCTATTACTAGAATTATTCTACTAATTAATAAAATATTAACATTATTTTAGCTGAAATACCATCTCTCAGATCTATTGAAGATCTCTGAAAGAGCTGGTAAGCATGCGACCAAAGGCAATCTAATTAATAAAATACTTAGTTATAGCTTAAATTAATTGAAATAGTTTATTCAGATTTTCAAGTACTTCTTAACTAGATCTTTTGTCAAAGGCTTTTTAAGGATATTAGTCTTGGCAAAATGAGAGAAATGAGGTCCTCTTACAGATCTTTTGTTTTAAAATATTTTAATGGTAGGATTAGAAAGCTATTTTTAAAATTATGAGGTGATTGTTAATGAGTTATCCTATAGATCTGAACTGTATCATTTTAGTTCAATATTAATGACCTAGAAAAGAAAGGCACTATAATTCTGGTATTTTGTGTAGTTGTATGTAAAGCTGAATGCAAGGAGTTGCAAAAAGGTCACAATAAAGAGCTATCAAGGTATAAATGTTTGATGAAATTCAGTGTCAATCAAATGGAAACCAATCTTTACTGTGTATTTGTACTGATGGGATCCAAATTAACGATTTCCATGCAGGAAAGAGAGTATAGATTCATTATGGATGGTTCTCTGAAAGTATTCTCTTCAGATATCATTAAAGATAGGAAAATGCAAATAAATATATCAAAAAAATGGACTGCCATATAAGTGAACTTCCATCTTAAATACTTCAAAATATTTTTCCACCTCAAAGGGAGAAAAAAAGTGTCAAGAAGGCAATGTAGGATGTCAAGCTGCTGCCACACAAAACCAACATAAACAAGACAGCACTCCTAGCATTGAAAAAGGAATATAGTTGGGAGCAATATATAAGTACAAAAATCTGTAAAGATCAAAAAAGATGTGAATTTCCTCCATTTCTGAATAAGTCACATGGCAACAAAATAAAATAGTCACCAAATTCAAAGCAAATAAATAAAAAAAAAAAAGGTTAATTTGCATAATTGCAAAACATCACAATTTAATTGCCATAAAATATGGAAAAGGCCAAAAGTATGTCCTGACTTAAGTAGTTCCTAAATTAATGATTGCTGAATACTGTTTGGCAATATCAAGGCAAGGAACACTTTATACTATCCTATTTAAAAAATAATAATAATAATAAAATAAAAAAAAAATGGATAAACATCTAACTATAGTTTTGATTTACTACAAATAAAGCTATTTTGAAACTGGAACAAACATTTTACAAGAGTTTTTCATTTCTGTTTTATTTCACACCTAAATGAAAGTGAATTGCAAAATTCCTTATTCAGAAGTACAGCACTCAGACAAAAGGTATAATTTTGTGTTATTGACCAAGTTTAATCATGACAAAAGATGTTAAAAATATTCTCTAAATAGAATTTTTATTGACAGCACAAATGATTGTCTGAGATCTCCTAATTAGGTCTGTTTCTTTAAAACAGTTGCCAAATTAAAAATTCAACAAAGCAAAAAGTTCCAGTATTTGTTCTAGGACTAATAAAACTAACCAGAAAGTGGCAAAGTCGCTTAAGGAGATACTTATTCTTAGTGATAGATCTGAATCATTGTGGGCAGATTTGTTCAAACTGTATAGCTGTCTAGAAGATTTAGAATCTTAACATTTTGAAAAAGAACAATGTCAAATTAGGTTTTGTCTCTTTAAATCTTAGTAGTTACAAAACAATGCTCTAAGTCTTTTGAATTATACATTCAAGAATATTGCGTTGAATTCACTGTTCTCTAAACCATCTACCTGTTCTTCACTGTAGCCCCATCAGAAGATTGTGACTGCATTGTGACCATGACAAACTCCAAAATCTGATCCCCATTTACTACTAAGCTGTAAATTCCTCATTTTTAAGCATTTGTTTTTAAGACTTCAGGAGACTCAAAGAGAGATAAAAAACTGCTGTGCGTAGACTTTGCCTGGAGTCTTATTTTGCTCTGCACAGTATTACTGTTACGATAAACTGCAGTTTGCATGCTAATAGAGCATATTAATAATGAAATAAACTATCATAGCAAAGAAAAGCAAAGAAATGGGCTTTTTTTTGTATTTTTTTTTATTTTTTTTTTCCAATTAGAGTATATTTCTTGGCTTCATATTTATTCCAGAAACTTCAGTTTTGTGACAAGAAATACTGGATGACTTAGAAGTATAGGTTTGAAATTACCTTTGAAATTTGGTCTTATCCTTGCATCGTAGCCCGACATCCTGCCCATTAGCTTATCCAGGAAATCAGATGGCGACATTGGCATGCTACGAGATCTTGCACTGTCTGTTTCTTTTGTGGCTACCAAGCTAAGAACCAGGAAAAAAGACAAACAAAGCAAATAACAACGACAACACACACACACACAAAACACACAAAACAACAAAATATTTTGTAAGAGATTTTGTTAGGAAAATTTTCATTTTATAGAGCCAATCACTTTGCTTATTATTATATGAATAAGAAAACAGCAAATCTAAGATTGCCTTTCATGCTAGTTTAAGCTCCAAAATTAGTAGTAGCAAAGAAAGGAAACAGTAAGTTCTCTTTGTATCTGTCATTTTATATGCAAATTTTATTTTAATAAACTGCATACTCTGTATACCCTTCCTCAGAACTTCTGAAAATTAATAACACTTTATTAGGAAAAATTTAGGAAATTAATATTTATTAGGAAATTAATAACAGTCAACAGTTATTGACACATTATCACGAAGTTAAAAAAAAATGCATGCATGTGGAATGTCATAGTTTGGAACCTACCCTAAGATTGGTCTGTTTAACTGGGAGTAATGTAATATGAGCCTAGATGAGAAAAAAATATTGTAAAGATCTTTCATAGAAGAGTACTACCACCACCATTTGTTCTTCAGAGAATGTTTTATATTTGTACATAAAACAATATATCAAACAGTCCCTTGGCAAATGGTATTTTTTAACATTGTCTTAGAGGTTCATATTCTATTAAAACAAACATGACTGCTGAAAAAATACTGAAGGAACTATCTTAGGGCAAAATTTTCATCTTAGGGCCACATGGAAAATGTCATCTCCTATAGCCTCCTCTCCATATGTATGCAGAACTCCCACTGACATTCTAAAGTGTGTTCTGCACATGTCAAGAGAGAAGAATATCAGCACTGTGATCAGCCATGTGGACCTGAATAAAAGGACTTTATTGTTGTGGAACTCTTACTCAACTGCTGGCCAACACATTATAAAAACAACACAGTCAGTAAATATACATACAAATAAATTTGTAATTAACATTGTGATACACAGTGCAACTAAAATCATTCCTTGGAGAATGGCTTTGGAGTCTAAAAAAAAAAAACAAGATAAAGAAATTCTGATAATTGTGCTGATTTCCAGTCAAAACTCTGTTTCAAAAGGATGTGAATCTATTCTATTTAAACCAGTCATTGTCTCCTAATAATGTCAATTCATTCATCTAGAAGTGCTTAAATATGCCTTTGTTTAGAGATGGACACAGGAAATTATATAAAACCTTTGGGAATTTTCTAGAGTTATGAAAAAATTATGTGGATCTTTGCTTGTTAACAATGTATGGAGTTCCAAAACAGTAAAAACCCCACACAGTTATGTGTGCATGCAGTTGTCATGGTAAGGGCAGACTGGAAATGCCATTTTTTTCAAAAAAATAAAAATAAAAAATTACCAAATGTTTTGGTAAAAAACAGTACCAAAAAACATCTCCAAAAACTACATTACTTTGGACTTGTGAATTTACCATTTTTATAGCAATTTCTAGAGGGGCTACCAAAAAATCTGTCTTGAAATTAGATATTTGCATTTAATATCATAAATCTAAAATTCTTTCTTATTAAGTATGACAAATTTGGATGCTCACAGAACACGTACATAGAAACCTCTAGAATTCTGTGGTTTACTTATGTTTTAATTGAAAATTGCAATTAAGTCTTTTAATTGTGATTTAACTAAAATTATTTGAATAAAATAAAAATTTCTCTGCTTCTAGTGAACTCTAAATCTAGTGTGGAATCTGCTCTATGTGTAAATTGATTTGCATACTTCTACTTTGTAAATTTCTCATTTGTTATGCATTTCTAAATTTTTCTCAGTACATTGTTATCTCTTCAGTAAAAATGTTATATCTTTCAGTAAAAATGCTTCTCTAGTCTCCTTTAGTAGCTATCCTCATTCTTTATTCCTTTATGTAGCCAAAGAATGTATCCCCTTTCTAATCAAGGAAATACTTAACTATTCCTATTCTAGTGCAATTTGAAATTACTGTTTCATGTTCTGTTCTTGGCCTCTGACATCATTTTCACTAACAAATATTCTGAATGGATCTAGTTTATCATAGTATGGCAACTGGTAGTCATTCATATTTCTTTAAAAGTTTATACATGTAGGTGTTTATAAAGCAAATAAAACATGAAACCCTAACTACACCTACTTCGCTGGATTGTATCTTTTTACAAGGCAGTGGAGAATCAAGAAACTGTGTGTATATATATAAATCATATATAGATATACCTGGATTTGTGTCTTATGCTCTTGCATAAGAAAGCTGTATTTCTATACATGAACACACACATATATATCTATTTACGTGATAGAATCATAGATTGTCTTGGGTTGGAAAGGACCTTAATGATCATCTAATTCCAACCTTGGAATGGGCATGATATTTCTATTCTGGAGATATATTCTCCAGAACATGAACGTAGAAAGGTCTGTTGTTACCTTTAATATTAGTCACTTTCTCTGATTGGAGATTTGTTTATTTGTTCTTTTCCTCTTCTCTGTTTGTTTTTTTGTTTGTTTGTTTGTTTGTTTTCCTAAATCATTCTGATGTTGTTTTTAAAGTCTACCATGGAATAGAGTACTTTGAAATTAAGGTAAATTAAGGTAACTAATGCTGAATAGGAAAAATAGTAATTGCTGTGACTACAGATTTTTTTCAAAGTAGCATTTACTTTTGTGTCTTATGGTAGCATCACTAATTTTTGTTAGAATTAGTCAGTTAAAAGCCTCATAGTATCTGGAATAATTTTATTGCCTGCTTCTGAAAGCAATATATTCAGCATAGTTAATAAATACTGTAGAAGCAAGTTTTATTTTAGAAATTAGCTGTAATTTTTAATTAAATATTTCTTCAAGTATTTTATGTTTTTCTCAGCCCAGTGTGCTATTGACAAAAAACTGGTTGAGCACTGCAGAATTCTGCCTTGTTCAAAGTCCCTTTAATAGAAAAACTGTATTTCAAGAATCCTGTTGGAAAGATAATACTACATCTACAGATAATATAATACATCTATCTGAGATGCATTGTGGAATAGTTAAAAAGAGTCAAGTAATATAGGTAATAGAGTGAAGCTTGAGTAAGGCAGTGGATTTTTAGGAAGGCCTTTGTGTCAAAATACTGTCACATCCAGAGGGAATTTACACTGACCTGTTGCATTTTATAAAAAAGAATTTTGTGCGTGTGTTTTCCAAGAGGCAGAATTATAAGAATTTAGTAAGCAAAACTTTCATCATGTGGTGCATTCAGAACTAAGCTCCTATAGACTTGTGGTTTTAGTTTACTTTGTAAACTAAACTGGGCTAAACAATTACAAAGAAAATTGATAGTTAAACTAGTGAATAAATATAAAGAAAAATATAAAATGTTATCAAACAATGTATTTGAAAAATAATTTGTGACCAACTGAATTAAGACCATCAAATATTAGGGTAAGAATATTAGCTACAGATAAGCTGCTCTACAAAACAAGGAATTAACAGAAAATTGGAACCACCAGGACTATAATTACT
Source organism: Anas platyrhynchos (assembly GCF_047663525.1). Classification (NCBI taxonomy): domain Eukaryota; kingdom Metazoa; phylum Chordata; class Aves; order Anseriformes; family Anatidae; genus Anas; species Anas platyrhynchos. The sequence continues at coordinate 27,457,148 of NC_092590.1, read as the reverse complement.
CCCATCTTTGGTCTATTGAGCCCCTTAAATCAGTGTTCATCTACAATCTGAAGAGAGATGAGTTTTGTATTGTGCCTTGAAGATTGTCAAGTTGGACATAGACAGAAATAAGAAAACATCCAGTATTCTTTTCACAGGTCTGTGACAAGCACACAAGTCATATTTGGGCCAGAAACTGTTAGGTCAATCTGTGTACATTTACAGTGGGACAAAAGTGTTACTCAGGTAGTAAAAAACATTCTCGCTCAGCCAAGACATCTCTGTACCAGCACCCATATCCAAAATACTAGACAAATGGCTACCATAGAGAATTGTAGTAAGAATTATGTTCAGCATTGCCATCAATGATCTAGAAATAAAACAGAAAGTCATTGATAGTTTAAAACTGAGAATCACACACACACACACAAAATGATGGAGTTAAATAAGGATGAGTGCAAGGAAATAAAATGATTTCTTAGGTTCAAACCATTTAAGTAGAGCAGTTTAAAATAGAAAAGGAGGACATTTGCATGTATGTGAATTTGGAATGTGGACAGAATGTGGACAAAACAGTGTATCTGAAGGATTCACAATTCACGTTGAACAATTCAGTACTGTCATGGTAAAGTTCTCACTGCACTACTGTGCTATCCAACAGCGTGGAAAAAATGAAAGAGTGAGCAGGAGCATGAAGGTCAATTATTATTTCATATGATATTAATGAGACCAGTTCTGGGACATTGCACCGGATTCAGTGTCCAAGTTTTAAGAGGATATTAAAGCATTAGGAAAGGTACTCAACAAAGCCACTAAACCATGATCTGAGAGTTAGGGAAATTTCCTTACAGTAAGAGATGTTAGGAGTTCAGTCTGTTTAGCTTATCAAAAAGAGGATTGAAAAGTAACATGACTAAAGTGTTCAGATACCTCCAAGGGACAGAAAATGTTGGACATTTAATCTAAAGAGGAAAGGCAGAATAATCAATGAGAGACAGGCAAATTCAAATGGGAATTTAGGTACACAGTTTGAATAATAAAGGCAACAGTAGATGAAGCTGTAACATACCAGTACAGTATGACTTTCTGAAAGAAGCAATTTAGCAAAATTTAAATTACTGCTTTTCATATATAGGTAGGTTTGTGAAAAGGAATGAAAAGGAATATATAGAAGAGCAGGCTAAATTCAGAGTTGACATTACAAGTCTCATGCAGAAAAGGCAACCTTTAGATTGCCAAAAGATACATTATGGACTTGAAGAGATTAAGGAAAGCAAGCAATGGGAATAGTTCAAAGTAGAAAATAGCATCTTCTCAGGATCCTTCTACCCTGGCACTGGGTTGCAGGCTAGCAGGTGCTGGTACTGTAACCTGTAATCTGGGGTGTAGGTTACATGGAGTAATGCTGGCCCATTTTCTAAATTTCCTTTCACAGCTGATTTGACTTACCCAGCAATTGTATGACACCACCTCCCTGTTCAGTTTAGAATTAAGCCCCAGAAAGGAAAATGAACTTAAGCTGCTAATAAACTACAGCCATCTTAAAAATCAGAGATTAACCACTGCTAGGAAAAAATGTGCTACTGTTCTATTTGTGATGTGCACCTGCAGAGAAAAAGGAATTTTAAGGTAGATAATATCGTTGTCATGAAAGCAAATGAATATAAAGTGTCCAGGGATAAATTTAGATTGTAAATTAAAACTCTTTCAACCAATGAAACACTTCAGTTCAGAAATAGTCTAGCACTTTGAACAGAGATACAAAAGCCCTGTGTGTTTTAAGATGGAGCTTGATAAGGGTATTAGGTTGTTATGACACATATGACTGTGATTGCAGGTGATGGGATTCAGTTCTTTTCTAACTCCCCTGCTAAGGATATGTTTGCATTATTATTGATTCTTTTAAATTATCAAAATAATTGCTATTATAGAATTCATAAAAAAAAAAAAAAAGCATAGCTATGCAGCAAGAACATCACCATCTACAGAATTTAAATAGGAGACCTCATCTAGCAGCTGACAATTTAGCACACAAGAGCAACATGGGTCATGAATCAGTGCTCCTGACATTTCTATTTAAAGTATTTTTGTTAGAGGAAAGCTCACCGTCTCTTCCCTTCTTCCAAAACAAAATGACTGAGAAAAACTCTTCAAAGGGAATTTCACAATCTCCAAAAATGTCTCCTACTTTAAAGCCTCTAAAGTATGTATTTTTTGAAGAATCACTGTATTCCTATTCACAAGCCATCTCTTTTCTATCTTCCCCAAACTTGTGGATATTTTTGCTAAAGCACAGGTAAAAGAAAGGAATGTAAAAATGAAAATACCTTATATATATGCTTTATTTTAAGAGGTATATATTCTCTTCCCATTTATTGCTATCCATTTACTGCTATATGTCGATGACAAAGATGAATAAAACCTATTGTGTGATGTAATGATACCTTCAATTAGAATCTTAGCAGAGAAGAGTTAACAAATCCAAGTTAGAGAAGTCCTCTGACTTACCCAATTTATTCTTAGGTTAGTCTCCAGACTCTTCCTAACTTCATGTTGAATACAATTGATATAAATTACCTTTGACTTATATGGTACATTCAATTTCTTCCTTCCATAATTAAACTACTTCCATATTTTATCTTGAAGATCCTATCTTAACACCAAGTTACTGCCATATTTGTTTTTTTGATTTTCTTATCCAATAATAAATTATTTCTTTCATCTGAAATACAGACCATCTTAGTCATTCACTGTTAGATTTTTTTTCATCTTACAATACATACTGCAGAGATGTTATATGATACTCTGTGCTTTGAATGCATTATGGTGGTCCAGTAAAAATTCTCTGAGACAGCAAGTGTGGCCAAACCCCTGGAGCAATCCGATCTTGTGATTGTGGTCAATTCTCTCCAGGTGATGTTTGAATATTTTTAATGCACTTTACATTAAAAAGCTCTTAAGAGAATCTCAAGAAATTAATTAAACACTCATAAAGGAAAGCAAAAACTGCATCCAGCAGCCATGCACTCAGCTGCATCTCACAAATAGCAACAAAAGCATTTCAGTAAATTAATCTCAGTCAGTACTGCACAGTATCTGCACCTCATCACCTGACAATCTAGAATAGAAAGATCTATTCATTGAAGTAGGTAAAGAACTAAAAAGGTCAGAGTTTATAGTATGTAAAAATTGCACATTATTCCAACATGTACCTGAGAAAAAAAGGCATTTTTGACAGGAAAATACTCCTGCATGTGACAGCTTTAAACAAGAAAAATACAATAAATGTTAACGAGAATGACCTCTGAAAGAATCAAGCCAATCAAAATTAAAAATGTTTCCTTGTTTGAACAAAAATAAGAAATTCTATTCTTTCAGAAAGGTAAAAATGGTGTTCAATTTCAGAGAGAGAGAGAAAAAAATCAATATAAAGCTTAAACAATACTAATTTATTTGATTTTTGTGGATAAAGCTGTTTCCTAAACTTTTTATAGTTTTTGCTTAGTTTTTCATTAAAATGAATTTGTTCAGTCAAGTAGCATGACACAGATGTTCTACTGAGTTGTAGTGTGTTTAAACCTAAGACAGTTGTGTCAGAAGAGAAACATATTTCACTGTTTTTGATTTCAATAAACAATTTAAACTTCAGAAACTTTGCAGATGAGGCAAATATTGTGGAACAGGAGCTCAGAAGGAGGATAAATATGTTTAAAGCAAATATTTTTTTTAAACTGCAATAAAATTTTAAAGCAATCTCTTCACTCTATTGGAAATTAAAATCCCTCGAAGAAAATAAATAAATAAATACACATACATAGACTTCTCTTATTGGAGGCCATTCTTCAACAATATTAATTCACAGAAAGTCAGGGCCATTTTGGAAGGCTAAGAGAAGAGTCTGAGGATTTCAGATGCATGGATCCAGTCCTAAAAGAATCCACTGTCACTGCTGTCCCCTTCTAGCTTTCTAGCTTACACAAAAAGTTTCTTCTGAGATGTGAAACAAGACTCAAAATCAGGCTCCTGCTATAAACTATCCTTTGGAAGACTCAGTCTTACTTTACATTACCTACACTGTGAACCCAAAGAAATATGGATATCTGAATTAGGTAACATTATCCACTTCTACAGTTCAAGGTTCACACAAGGGAATCACCTTTTTCCATTTCCTCCTTATTATTCCATCACTAAAATACTTGAGCTTTATTGGTGAATGAGAGAATTTCATCCTGATGAACCAAGAAAAATGAAAAGCATGTTTCCACTGGTGAGAGTATATGAAGGAAGAGAGTGACATGTACTAAACTCAAAGATTGCAAATGAAAGAGAATATTAAATTTGACATGAGTCAAAAAAAATATTCCATTTGTATTTCCTACAATTTCTGCTAAAACTGACAATAATGTATTGCTCGTTAATTAAATATGAAAATTCATTTATTTGTTGTAGGTTGTAGGTCATTAAATCATTAGTTCCTAATGCAATGAAAATGCAGATTTTCATATTCTGCAATGTTTTAGATTGCAGAATGTTTAGTGATTTTATTAGCTCAGATTGGAACATGGAATTCAACTCATGTGTGATGGAGAAAGGACTGTCAGTTCCAATAACAGGAGTAGAAGCATTGTCTCACCAAGATTTTAAAGAGGTGATTTCTTACAAAAACTCTCAGGAAAACTTTAAACATATTCTGTGACAGATTAGATTTTCCTATTGATTTTTCACACTTAGATTTTTCTAGTTGTATTCTTATCCTCTTACTTTGAATACATTCTAACGGTCAGCTTATTTTTTAGATATAATGTGTGGATATAAGTAAAGTTATATCAGAGATCATTGAACATATTTTCAGCCAAAGTAACAATTTTTGTATGTAGCAAAGAATTAATATCCATTTGAAAATAACATTATCCATTCTTTATTATTTCCATAGTTCGGAAGGAAAACTACATAAAAATATATGGGATTGTATTTCAATGCAAATATTAAAAATGTCTTAAAAATATTGGAAAACATTATTTTTTCTGTTTAGTGACTGAAGTAATGTTGCATTTTAATGCATTTTATGAGCTAGGCAACAGTTACAAGCATTTTGTTATGATGTTGCTGATACCTTTACACTGTAATTATTTTCCCCCTTTGTCAATGCAGCTGAGAATTCCTCCAGCCCTTCCACCTTCCTCCAGCCCTTCCATCTTCCTCCAGCCGTTTGTCGTGGAAGTAAATTGCTATAATGTTATAGCTTATTTGCTTTACATGCTACAGTTTTAAAAAGCTTTGGATTGCTGTAGTGTGCTTCATCCTTTCCTAACAGAAAAAAACTAGAGTTGTTTTTTTTTTTTTTAAAGTCATGAAGTGATCTTCATTCAGGTCAAAGATCTTTACAGTCTAGATGAGACTAAATTTGGGTACGCTTGTTTTTGTTTGTGACTCCATACAAATATTAAAACACAAAGCTTGCTCCCCCTCTTCGGAAAACCATTTACTTTTATAGTAAAGGAAAAAAAAAAAAAAAGTTTTGTCAGCATTCTTCATAATCCTATGAACATGGCTTTCCAGCTTAATTAAGAAATGGCTTCAATAAACTACAGATTCTCTCTAATTTTTCCTTGTTGTTTAATTTGCTTTGTTGTTTTATTGTTGCCAACTTCAGCCATGAGGCATGTGATTTTTCTTAAGACATTTTATGAATTCTGGTTCTAATCTAAGTATTTGTTCCTAATTTTGCCAGAAACACCTTTTTCCTAAGTAGTCTCATATGTTATGTACATCTTATTTTCATCAGTGCTTTAAATTCAGGTCTTAATTTCTACCTGTTTCTTAATTTATTTCAACATCCATTTCTGGGGAAAAAAAAAACTCACTCAAGCATCTGCACAAGGAGCATATGCTGACATATATCTGACTCTTCTGGAGATCCACTGTATGAGTCAATTTTCTGACTGTGTTAACTTTGAATTAAACATAGATCCTTCCAAAATGCAACTAACTGGTACTTCTTGTGTGTTTATTTGGTTGGTTGATTCTTTTTTTGAAGAGATGGAATATATCTGAATACAGAACTTGTAAGTCTCCAATCTATGGTAGTCTGAACTTGCATTACTATCTCACTAGTTTTTATATTAACTGAATAATTTTCTGAATAAAATCTTTTCAGAATTTTGGAAATTTCTGTGAGAAGGGAATGGCAAAATTCAACCAGCTGTATTAATTTACATGAGATACATGAATTAAGTAATTTTTTCCCTTTTTTTAATTCTATCCAGATCAACACTATAACAACTAAATGTAAGACTTTCTTTAAGGCAACAACAGAGTTGAGCTTCAGGGTGATGTTGAGAGTGGCAGCATTCATGCCATGTAATGACAGAACCCAGTGTTTCTAAAGGATGTGCTGAAGCATATTCCTTACTGAGTAAGTCAGAGAAAATAATGTGAAGGTTAAAAAACAGTGCTACTATCCTTTCATGTTTTCACAAAAATTTTCCTGGTCTACTACACATACAGAATCACAGAATTGTCTAGGTTGGAAGAGACCTCAAGATCATCGAGTCCAACCTCTGACCTAACACTAACAAGTCCTCCACTAAACCATATCCCTAAGCTCTACATCTAAAAGTCTTTTAAAGACCTCCAGGGATGGTGACTCCACCACTTCCCTGGGCAGCCCATTCCAATGCCTCACAACCCTCTCAGTAAAGAAGTTCTTCCTAATATCCAACCTAAAACACCCCTGGTGCAACTTTAGCCCGTTCCCCCTCGTCCTGTCACCAGGCACATGGGAGAATAGACCAACCCCCACCTCTCTACAGCCTCTAATCTACTTATAAAGAGCAATAAGGTTGCCCCTGAGCCTCCTCTTCTCCAGGCTGAACAAACCCAGCTCCCTCAGCTGCTCATCGTAGGACTTGTTCTCCAGACCCCTCACCAGCTTCGTTGCCATTCTCTGGATTCTTTCGAGCACCTCCATGTCCTTCTTGTAGCGAGGGGCCCAAAACTGAACACAGTACTTGAGGTGCGGCCTCACCAGAGCCGACTACAGGGGAACAATCACTTCCCTAGACCTGCTGGCCACACTGCTTCTTATGCAAGCCAGGATGCCGTTGGCCTTCTTGGCCACCTGGGCACACTGCTGGCTCATATTCAGCCGACTATCAACCATCACTCCCAGGTCCTTCTGTGTCAGGCAGCTTTCCAACCACTCATCTCCCAGCCTGTCGCTCTGCTTGGGGTTATTGCGCCCCAGGTGCAGGACCTGGCACTTGGCCTTGTTGAACTTCATACAGTTGACCTCAGCCCATCGGTCCAGCCTATCCAGATCCTCCTGCAGAGCCTTCCTACCCTCGAGCAGGTTGACACACGCACCTAACTTGGTGTCGTCTGCAAACTTACCGAGGGTGCAATCGATCCCCTCATCCAGATCATCAATAAAGATATTAAAGAGGACCGGCCCCAGTACTGAACCCTGCGGAACGCCACTAGTGACCGGCCTCCATCTGGATTTGACTCCATTCACCACGACTCTTTGGGCCCGGCTATCCAGCCAGTTTTTAACCCAATGAAGCGTACGCCAGTCCAAGCCACGAGCACACAGTTTCTTGAGGAGAATGCTGTGGGAAATGGTGTCAAATGCCTTGCTGAAGTCAAGGTAGACCACATCCACAGCCTTTCCCTCATCCACCAAGTGTGTCACTTTGTCATAGAAGGAGATCAGGTTCATCAAGCAGGACCTGCCTTTCATAAACCCATGCTGACTGGGACATATAACCTGGTTCACCTTTAAGTGCCGCGTGATGACACTTAAGATAATCTTCTCCATGAGTTTCCCTGGCACTGAGGTCAAACTGACAGGCCTATAGTTTCCCGGGTCTGCCCTCCGGCCGTTCTTGTAGATGGGCGTCACCTTTGCTAGCCTCCAGTCAACTGGGACCTCCCCTGACAGCCAGGACTGCTGATAAACGATGGTAAGCGGCTTGGCCAGCTCCTCTGCCAGTACTCTCAGTATCCTCAGGTCGATCCCATCTGGCCCCATCGACTTGCATACATCCAAGTGCCGTAGCAAGTCGCCAAACATTTCTTCATGGGTAGTGAGGGCCACATTCTTCTCCCCATCCCCTTCCACCAGTTCAGGATTCTGGGTATCCAGAGAGCAACTGGTTTTGCTGCTAAAGACTGAGGCAAAGAAGGCATTAAGCACCTCTGCCTTTTCCTCATCTTTCGTAACTAAGTTCCCCCCCGCATCCAGTAAAGGCTGGAGATTCTCCTTAGTCCTCTATTTTGCATTAATGTATTTGTAAAAAGATTTTTTGTTGTCTTTGACAGCAGTCGCCAGATTGAGCTCCAGATGAGCTTTGGCCTTTCTAATTTTGTCCCTGCATTTCCTCGCAACATCCTTGTTCTCCCGAGTGGCCCACGCTCTTTTCCAAAGATTGTAAACCCTCTTTTTCCTGCTAAGCTCAAACCACAACTCTCTGTTCAGCCAGGCCAGTCTTCTTCCCCTCCAGCTCGTCTTTGGGCACGTGGGGACAGACCGCTCCTGCACCATTAAGATTTCCTTCTTGAAGAGCGCCCAGCCTTCCTGGACTCCTCTGCCCTTCAGAACCACCTCCCAAGGGACTCTACCAACCAGTGTCCTGAACAGTTCAAAGTCGGCCCTTCGGAAGTCCAATACCGCGGTTTTACTGGTCCCCTTCCTGGCTTCTCCAAGAATGGGGAACTCTACCATTTCATGGTCACTCTGCCCAAGACAGTTTCCAACCACCACATCTCCCACCAGTCCTTCTCTGTTTGTGAAGAGAAGGTCTAGCGGTGCACTTCCCCTGGTAGGCTCACTAACCAGCTGTATCAGGAAGCCATCTTCCACGCTCTCCAGAAACCTCCTAGACTGCTTTCTCTGGGCTGTGTTTGTGCTTCCAGGATATATCTGGGAAGCTGAAGTCCCCCACGAGAACAAGCGCTGACGATTTCACAACTTTTGTCAGCTTCCTGTAGAACTCCTCATCAGTCTCCTCATCCTGGTTTGGCAGTCTATAAAAGACCCCCACCAGGATGCTTGCCTTGTTGGCCTTCCTGCTGATCCTAACCCATAGGGATTCAACCTTATCATTCACAGCCTCAAGTTCCGTGAAATCGAAACTCTCTCTGGTATAGAGAACGACACCACCACCCCTTCCATGCTGCCTGTCCCTTCTGAAGAGCCTATAGCCAGACATTGCAGCACTCCAGTCATGAGAGTGGTCCCACCACATTTCCATGAGGGCAACCAAGTCGTAGCCTGCCTGCCACACAATGCCTTCCAGCTCCTCCTGTTTGTTACCCATGCTGCGTGCATTAGTGTAGATGCACTTCAGCTGGGTCATTGCCTTCTCTCCCAGCCTTGCCATTGTTACCCCTGGCACAGCTCTAACAAGCCTTGTTTCAGCCCCATCCCCCTTCTCACCTAGTTTAAAGCCCTCTCAATGAGCCCCACCAGCTCCTGGCCCAGGATCCATTTTCCCCTTAGAGACAGGGACCTGTCTGTGGCCATCAGGCCGGGTGCTGAGTAAAGTGCCCCATGGTCAAAAATAAATAAATAAATAAAATAAAATAAAATAAAAAATTTCTGTGCTGGCACCAGCCTCTGAGCCACGTCTTTATCAGGTGGGCTTTCCGTGTCCTCTCTGTACCCCTCCCTGCCACCATAGGGATGAACGAAAACACCACCTGTGCTCCCGCTCCATCCACTAACTGTCCCAGTCCCCTAAAGTCCCGTTTGATGGTCTTCAGGCTTCTCTCTGCAATGTCATTACTGCCAGCCTGGACTACTAAAAGAGGATAATAGTCAGAGGAGCAAACCAGGTTGGGAAGTTTTCTGGCAATGTCCCTGACCCTGGCCCCAGGGAGGCAGCAGACTTCCCTACGGGTAGGGTCAGGCCGACAAATAGGGCCCTCTGTTCCCTTGAGAAGGGAGTCGCCCACAACAATCACCCTTCTTTCTGTCCTAGTGGAGGCAGTCCTGAGGTGTGGAGTCCACTTCCTCGTCCTAGGCATCCTCCTGGGAAGACTTTCTACCTCTTCCTCAGCTACCGGTCTTCTCAAGCTGCAGGGCCTGGGAAGGTGGGGCTGGGCATCGCCTGCAATGTCGAGCAGGGACGTGTCTCCATTCCTCCTCAACTCCTAGGTCCCCTGCCTCTGCCTGACAGCAACAGGGCAGGGGGTCCACCCCCATTTGGGGTGTCTCACCCCGGGGTCTGTCCTTCAGGCAGCGCAGGGAGTTGCTCCACCAGTCTATCTCCCACTCACAATCCCTGATATCGCTCAACCTCTCGACCTCCTCCTTGAGTTCTGCCACGAGGTGGACCAGGTCATCCACCTGCTCGCACCTCACGCACACAGTCTCTTTGCCCCCTGCAGGTGGTAGCAACAGGCTCAGGCACTCCCTGCACTCAGAGACCTGAACTGCCGCAGTTTTGAGCGGGCAGTCGGTCTGGGTGTGTACAGACTTCCTGGAGAGCACACTGTGCCTGGTGTACACCATTGCAGCTGAGCTAGCGGTAGACCGCCGTTAGAGGAGGTGTTCGTATGGGCGGGGGGGGGAGCGCTCTGCCCTTCCTGCTCACCCTGCCTGCACGAACTGCCGCGCCTCTCCCTTCTGACGCACCACGCCCTGTTTGCCTGGTCGTCGTGCTCTTGGTCGTGCGTGCTCCCTAGGGGCAGCTTATGAAGGGCCGGGGAGGGGGTGCTGCTGGCTCTACCTACGCCTCGTTCTCGCCTCATTCACCGCTCTCACGAGGGCTGCCGGGCCCTGGCGGCTCCCTCGAGTGACCTCGGTGCCGGAAAAATTAGCGCTGCCTGTCTGATCCCCCACTCCGCTGCAGAACGCATCTGCCCCAGAGCCGATACATGCATTTTCTTACGCAGAAAGTGGTGTTTTAAATTCCCCTTACATACATGATTTGTCTTTGCTATACTAGTATTGTTTATGCCATGTATCCAGCACCCCCTTTATTGTCATGTCAATTTTCCTAGCTTCATTTAAACAAATTGAAATATTCCGGATAAAGATAAAATAATGACCAGATATGCTTTGGTTTTTATTATGTGCAAGACACTTCATCTCTTGAAAGAATAACCACTGTTGAAAAGGATGAAAAAGGCCATTACTTAGAGAATCCAAACAAATACACTTGTGTTCATGTTGATTATAGATGCAAATTCGAGTACCCTTGCATTCACCTCTGCGCAGGAACAGCAAAAATAATTGAAAACCTAGGTAAGTTTTTAGAATATATTTGCACAGTGATAGAATTTTTGGGATAAGTTTTAAAGGTAAAATTTTAACCCATATATTGAGAAACCGGGTGTAAATAGCTCCTTTAATTCAACTTCTCTGTTGTACTGTTCCTTTTGTAATCATATATTACTGTCTCAAGTGGGTGCATTTTGTATTCATTTTGTGTAGTAAAAAAATGTAATATTTTCAAAACAACAGAGAATCTGTCTTCAATGTGTAAGAGCTGAACATAAACAGAACTTCTGATCAATATGCACTTAAAAAAAAAAAAAAAAGAAAAAAGAAAAAAAAATTTGAGTTTGCATAAAGCATTTTCTCTTCCAGGTGAAGCAATGAAATAAAACCAAAAAACATAGACTTCACCCCACCCACTGTTCCTCTCCACCCCCAACCCTTAAAAAAAAAAAAAAAAAAAAAAAAAAAGTCTTTTAAGTCTTTTATGTTTTATGGGATGTAATCCAGATGGGATGTTGAAATTTACTTACTTTGATTTTAGTTCTAAAATTGCTAAATGCATCTGACCTGATAGCACCAGGGAAAACATTGCTCAGAACCACATCTCTTCGTGGAGGCATTATATAAATACTTAGACACAGAATTAACATAAATCTTAAAATACTGCAGTTACTAATAATTTAGCTGTGCAAAGTCTGTGCTTTACTTTACATGACTACTGTTGAAGTGAACCACTGCACACCCTGATCGTGTAAAAACTGTGCAACGGGCTAACACAGCGATGCAGCCCAAAGAGTACCCTGTTGGGCTAATACACTGAGGGTAGCACTACACTTGGGACACTATTACAGTGTCCTAGCTACCTTCCTTAAGTCAGTATTCAGTGATTACAAGGTTGTCAAAGAGCTTTCATGTTGGTTCTGTGGCTTTACATGATGCCAGCGTATTCTCATGTAATACTGGTGGATTAGGATGGGATTTTTTATGGGCAGTCTTTCTAGGATCTGAAGTTATAGAGGTATTATATTGTATGTTACATGTTTTGTATATGTTGTATATAGCACATGTTATATAGAGATTTGCTTAGTATAAGTATCTATTCATATAGCTAGATAAGGAGAGCTCACAAAACAAGTGTTTTGTTTTGTTTTGTTTTATTTCTTTCCTAAAAGGCAGTTAAAATAGTTTTGCTTCAAAGAAGCATGGTAAGTCACAACTGATTTCATAATTTTTATTTTTGCCCTCAAAACTCTTTAAAAAACAACAACTTACTATCGCTGGCAAGTTTCCACTTTGTGACATTTGTTTTTACTTATCTAGTAGGACACCCTTAGCCAGCAGATATGTTGCTAACAAAACTGGAAGTTCATTGAAGTGGACCAAGTATTTCTCTTGAATAATGTTGGAGCAACTTATGAAAGAGCTGACTGGAAGAGTGACAACAAAATATATCCTTTTACTCTTTTATTAATATATTTTACTCTTTTATTAATATATTAACATGCTATTTTTGTACTTTTTTCCTTTCTACTATCACTATTTAGCATTTATATTGGCACAGCACCTGAAGACATCAGTTAGGAAGGATCCTAATGCTTCTGAAGCCACAAAGAGTAATAGGATATATTCACTGCTGGGGAAAAATAAATAAATAAATAAATAAATAAAGTACAGTCTCAAATATTTTTGCCTTCTTTCCTCTTCATGTTATTGAAGACTCTTCTTCCTAATGTTCTTCTCATTCTCATGCTTTGGTCCTGCATTCTTGTTACACAGTTTCTGGCTGTGTCTTTTCATGTTTCTTGAGATGATCCATTTTTGCTGTTAGCTGATACTTGTCCTCAAGAAGGTGCCTTTTACTCAATCTGTTCACAATACCTATATATCAGTGACAGTAAAAAGACTTCTTTTTAGTTTCTGTCTGTTTTTACTGATTCTTCCAATAAACATCATAAAGATCTGTAGGAAAAGCAGATGCAAAAAGAAGATGCAATACCACACAGAAGGGTTCTTCATTGCTTGCTACTTGAGAAAAGCTGATTTACTGGAATCATTCCCTATAGGTATTATTACATAACAGTCAGTAACGTAATTTTAAGCTTATATTCTAAATCTGCTAAAATAAGAAGCTCTAATCTTATAAAAATGTTCATTTTCTCTAATTGTCACACTAGGATAGCTGGACAAGACTAATTTGATGGAGGAGCTATTACATTTTTCATCATAGAGAAGCACAACAGTCATCTCAAAATATTTCTGTCTTTCAGTAGTTGTTAGCATCATTTGGCTAGAAATGAACTAGGAGAGGCTGGAAAGTAAGAAAATGTCACTAGTACAATAAGAATTGAAAGACTTGTTCTTAATTGAAACTGCTTTGTTATTCAATTTTATTTTCTTATAGCTTATTGTATTATAACTCAAAGCTCTGTGCATTATTTCTTTCTCAATGTTATTAACATGGTAGTCATTTAGGAAAATAACTGTTTTCTTATAGAAATAAAGAATAGATAGTAAAACTGCTGATCAAATTCATACTAGTAATAAAACTCATATTTGGTTCAAAGAGATTTCAGTGTTTTTACTGGTATATTTGAAATATGAGAGAATTTGATTTCTGTCGTCTTGCTCCCCCACAAAAAAGCCCTTTATTTTTGTCCTATTTTTTGGAAATTACAGTGCCTGGTTATGGGTACATCTTTCAAGGGAACCCCAGTGTTCTCTTCCTGACATTTTATAAGGGCCCTTAGCACATTTCCTTGATCCCAGGGGCCTGGCTGGGCTCAGTGCCAGCTCTAATAGTGCAGCAGCCCAGCTTTGAAGCAGAGCTGTTTGACAAAAGCTGTGCAAAATCTCAGCAGGGGCTCACCCCTTTCTCTCAGAAGCTGTTTATTTCTCTCCTCCTTCTCCTTCTCCTTCTCCTTCTCCTTCTCCTTCTCCTTCTCCTTCTCCTTCTCCTTCTCCTTCTCCTTCTCCTTCTTCTTCTCCTTCTTGTCCTTCTCCTTCTTGTCCTTCTCCTTCTTCTTTCTCCTCTTCTTTTCCTTTTCCTTTCTCTCTCTCTCTCTCTTTTTTTTTTTTTTTTCCTTTCCTTTTTTCCCCATCAGGAATGCTGGAGAATAGTTGTTGTCTCTGCCTGAACTACAGTGCAGGTGCACCTGCACCCAGCCTTGTACCTTCCTAATTCTGGTCCTGAACCTGATCTACTGACCTGACTTTCTGCCTTGACCTCAAACCTACCACATTATTATGGACTAGGCTCAGCAATCTGAACTTTTTTTTGGACAGGATTTACTCTGTTCTAGTTCTAGGTTGTGTGGGACTGCAAGCCTTGTTAGTAGAATTCTACTCCTGCCTTCCTTCTAGTGAGTCTGAATTCCCAGATCACTTTCCCTTTCTCTGTCTGCTCCCTGACACACATCAGGTCTTTTTCATTAGAATCTGGAGTCTGTTTACTGATTCATCCCACAGAAACTTTTCAAATTGAGTCAGGGCTGCTAAGGAAAATGTTGTGCCTCATTGCCCTTGGCTTGAATTACTACATTTTTGTTCACCCACTATTTTATTGACATCCTGATTTTATCAAAGACTTTTATTTCTTGAATAGTATTGTAGATATAATTCTTGACATCTTAATAAGCTGCTGAAGTCTCATCAGAACACCTGGAAAACTTTATTTTCAAATATGTTTGTTATGACAACACAAATTTAATGATTTTTAGCTGTTGTTTCTTTCTCTTTCATTACTTGTATCAGAGGAACTGATGCTGGCTTAACAGAAATTGACTTTTGGATCTTAAAGCTACTCATCTGAAATCGATTTGTAATGCAATGCAAGAATAATTTCAAAATCAGTTAACTGTGTTGTGAGCACAGACATATCCCAGAGTTAGAGAATGGAGATTCTTTTTTTTTTTTTTTTTTTTTTTTTTTTTTTTTGTCCCCACAAGAATATGGCTTCTAAGTACAATTAGCTGTCTCTGTTTTCTTCCAATATAAGGCCAATGGGGCAACGAACAGAACAAGGAAAGAGGCAATAATTTAATCATAGGATGATTCTTGGTCTCTGCTAACATAGTTACCTAAAAATATCCTAAAGAGACAATCTATTCTGCATTTCCATAGTGCTACCGACCTTTCCTATGTGCTTTCCCCAAACATAGGTCTATATAACAAAATGCATACGCTATTCTCTTTAAGTAGAAAGCAAATTCTCTGGCAAATCCCTGACAAAGTAATTCTAAGAGAGCTGTATTGGTGCCAATGCAAGTTTGAGAGCTGTCATAAAATTGTTTGACTCACAAATATGATCTTTATCATAAATGATTCACAAATACTATCCTTCTGTAAATCTACAAACATGATCTTGCTCTTGGCATGACCTCTTGGAATCCAAGCAAATAGAGAGGAATTTACCTTACCAGCATATTACTTTAAAGAAAACTCAGAGGAATATTCTGTCTTTGAGATAATGATGACATGATGACATCAAACTCTAGCTTGGAAATGCTTTCTTTTTTTCTTTTTTCTTTTTTTTTTTTTTTTTTCTTGTTTGGAAGTGAATTAATTATTTTTCAGGCTCATTTCCTTCCCCCCCCCCCCCCCCCAGGTTTTTACCCCACTTCTTAACATAGCACTCATTAATATAGTCAGTGACAGTCATTAATATATAATATATATTATAGTGTATATATATATACACTATATATAAATGTAGTATATATATACAGTAGTATATAGTATAGTATATATATGTAGCATATATATATATATTATAGTCTCAGCCATTAATATATAATATTTTTTAATTTGAGGTCTGATGACCAGTTCTCAATACAACAAGTTCTCCCAGTTCTCAAATACAACACTGAAAACATAATGGACTACTATGTCCTTAAATGCTTGTTTTTCCTGTGTAAAATATATTATTGTATTATCAATAAATATTTTATTAATCTAAGACAATATTATGAAGTATTATTAGTGATGTTTTCTCTTCAATGTCTTTCAGAAATCAAATTAATGACTAGATCCTACAATGGCCAGTATACATTTTGTTTCAGTCATTTCAATTTGAAAAACCTTTAAATACGGGATGGAAATTAATTATTAAAAAAAAAAAGAAAGAAAAAAAAGAAAATCAATTGCAGTTTTCTCTTGTGAAGCATGTAAAACCAGAGACCTTGCTCACTAAATAGAATGCCCTTAATTTTGTAACCTATATTGATAAGAAACCTTTTTGTTTTCATTTGACCTATACTGAAAATAAAGCTAAACAACTATAGTTGTTTATGCTCACAGGCATAGTATTTAGACAATCACTTTAGTCAGCTTCATGGCTGTTGGACAAGAAAGTTTTTCCTCTAAGGTTTTATCAGTCTTCTTACACAGCTTTGAGTGCTTGTTAATGAAGGGGAGGGAAGTTTCAATGTTGCACAGTATTAGAGAAGATATATTGTTTTGTTTTGATTTTTTCTACAGTGTTTAAACAAGTTAAAAACTTAAGACCAGGTTGCTTCCAGAAATTGCTGGCATGTTCATCTTTTCACTGAGGATATTAAATAGGTGCTAAGGCTGGGAGCTTGTGTCATACAGGGAGTGGAATCAGTGTTCTACTGTTCCCTGTCCCCTTTACTCTGATGTAAATCACAAGGCTTAAGTTGGAAGAGAACTGGAAATAATGGCTCCAAGAAGCTTGGGAATCCTGCAGCTTTTAATGTTTAATGATTTTCTTTTTTTTTTTTTTTTTTTTTTGTACACTTTTTCAATTTCAAAGCAAGCTGTCTTGGGCATGGAAGATACTCCTATGGGTCTCAGTGAACTCACTCAGCTTTCTTGGGTTGTACTTCAGACCACCAGCAGTCTCTATATTGTGATATATTCCAAGCAGCTTTCTGAGGTCTTTCTCAGACACTATATGCAAGATAGTTCTACAGCTTTGCACGGAGTAACCATGGTCATTTTGAGAAAATGATAATTGAAGAGCAGCAGGTTATCATAGTACAACAGGTTTTATCAACATTGAACAAAATTTGAATTTATGCAAAATAAGATGCTTGTATACATTTTGAAACAAACGTTAGTCCAGAATTATCTGAGGTGAAATACCTGTATACCTTCTAAAACTTTTACACTTTTTTAACCTTAAAAAAAAAAAAAAAAAAAAAAAAAGAAAGCTTTTATTATTAACCGAACAATTAAAGATTTTTAGGATTAAGGATTAATCATTCAATAGTAGGATGGGATGGATGGGATTTAAATAATATACCAAAGAGAAATATATGCTATAAGTACATTAAAATAAAGTTATAATATCACATTATTGCTCACCTTGCATACACTACACAAGGGTTTGGGGGTTTGGTCATCTACACACTACACAAGGGTTTGGTCATCTACACTTAACATAAAATATTTGATGCAACTGGAGAATTTAAACTGTCATATACATGCATTTACTCTTTCCACACGAAGTTGATTAATCTCATACCATGTGATCCAGATTCTTAAAATCTCTATCTTTTGGCACAATTACAATAAAAACATATTAGAAACTGTTTACATTACACATGTAGATACAAAACAGATCATTAATCTAACTTCAAAAAGAAAGAAAAGATTTGCTTTGAAAAGAAAGAAAAGATTTGCTTTGAACCTGTGAGCTCACAGGTGCTCACAGGTGATAACATTCCCAGATCAAAAAGCAGGTGAGCAGGTATCACCTAGCCCTCCATTCCCCGAACGCGACCCCAGATTCAAGGCGATGCACTGTTACGAAGTCATTCGCGAGGCGCGGACCCCACGCGTGCGGTGTCCGTGCCCAGAGCCCTGCTGCCGAGGGACGGCAGCGACCGCGGCGGCTCATTCCCCGCGCGAGGAGAACGGACGGCGGGCAGGCACGGCGCCCTGCCCTCGGAAAACCACCTCACCTGAGCAGAACCGCGGCTTCCCACAGGTAAAACCCAGAGACGACCGCGCGGAGGTACCGCGGCCGGATCATGCTGCCGAAGGAGGCGCTCAGAATCGGCTCAGCACCCTGGAGAGCTCCGGTGGCTCCGCTCCCGCCGCCCGCCTGCCGCCCGCCGGGCCCCGCCGCCCCGCATGGCAGCCGGGCGGGACGGAGCCTAATCCCCGCCGCGGCGGCGGGCGGCGGCCGGAGCCCACCTCCCCACCCGCCTGCCCCCGGCTCCTGCCAGCAGCCGGCACCCCGCCGCCGGCCGCATCCCGGGCGCGGGGGGCGCCACGGATCCTGCGGCGGCGGCGGTGGTGGTGGTGGTGGCGGCGGGGGGGCGGGCGCGGAGGGCAGGGCGGGGGGCGGCCCTCGCCCCCTCTCTGCAGCGCAACGCAGCTCCCTGCAGTGGGAGCAGGGGGGGATGGCGGCGGGCAGGGTGCTGCCCCCGCTGGGGCAGATGGCCCCGCCGCGGGAGAGAGAGCCAGGGGGAATCCAAAGGGGTGGAGGGCTCTGGAGGTTCGGGGCTGGGTGGTGCCGTGCGTCTTCTGAGGAAAGGGAGGGGACGAAGGATCTCTGTTTCAGTCTCTTTTTGCAAGTACGGTGCCGATGGACGCGGGAAGAGTATCCTGTTCTATTCTACTTGTTACGTTAGAAAAGGGAGATGATCTAGTAACATAAAACAGACCAACAGGCACACCCAAACCGAGAAAGTCTGAACGTCCCACTGGAGAGGAGAGTGAAAGGGATCTGGGAAGGAATGGGGGAAAGAACGTTGCAAGAGGGGGACAGGAAAGTTAATGCTGGGGAAAAAGGGGGGGAGGACCATAGCATGAGTAAGTTTACAAGTACAGGTGGAAAGTGAGGTGGTTACAGTTACTGTTAGAGAAACCAAAAATAAAAGTTCACTGAAGTCAGGAGGTGCTTGCATTAGAAAAGGGTAAGGATTTATGAGCTGGTACTGAGAACTTCTGTGTGAGAAAATCTGTCTGTCCAGAAAAGAAGATGAAAGATGTATGAAGAAGGGTTATATCTGAACTGGGACAGATGAGGAAAATATGCCTGAGACTGTGGAATGGGAACACTCTCTCTGAGCCTAAAAGACAATGTTTTTTAATGAGGAGCCTTTGAACAGCATGTCTGGGAGAATCAATGGAAGGAGAAATCTGGGAACAGTTTAGGGATGGCTCTCTGCATATGTGAAATGTATCTGCCTGGGCATATCCTCCTCTCTGTCTGCCTAAGTATAATATACTGGCTTGCTTTTTCCTGTAGTCACTGATTGGTATTAGACAGCAGCTGATGTCCTTCTGCAGCCCCACTACTTGCACAGATTCATAGGTGACCATATTACTATCTCAGGCCAGAGTCTTATTTAAACTATTAAAAAGCCACAGGAAGCTCAGGGGCTGAAGAAAGAGGGAGAATGTGGGGAAAAACAAACAAACAAAAGCTAAAATTCATCAAGAAGAAGAAGTGGAATAAAATAAACTGAAATTTAACAGAAGTACAAGCTAGAAATAAAATAAACTCATTTCAGAAGACAGAAACACAGGGTGAAGTGTAGAAAAAAATTTTAACACAGAATATATATCTAAAAAGAAGGTCACCATGTAGACGAGATGAAATAAAGCATAAGAAACAGGTGGTTGATTTTTTTTTCTTTATTTCTAAGAACAGACTGTGTGTTAGAAATAGGGAATTGCAAGCTCCACCTCCTGGAATATTGCCTTTTTTTTTTTTTTTTTTCCCCTTCAAAAAAATCCCACCTGTAGCTTTTGTCTGTGTTCTTTGTCTGTCTTAATTTATGTTTTCTATTTTCCCTATATCATTATTTTTCAAGTCTCTTCTTCAAGGTTGTTCAGCAGGCATCCATCACTAAATAACTCTTACCTCCTTTTAGATCCAGTTTCGCTTTCTTTGTTGATACCTACCAAATATATGGCTAAAGAATATTCTAGAACATCACTAATCTATTTCCTCTGTTCCCTGAGCATTTTTTTTTTTTAAGTAATGATTCCATACTCTCTGCATTCAGTACTCTTAAGTTTCTCTGCCCATTTTGCAAAAAAAATTATCTTTTTCTTCTTGTTCTTACCCTCACCTGGGATGACAACAATAAGCATGAAAAGAACCTGTTCACACCCTTAACTGGAAACACAGTAGGGAACAAATCTAAGAATGCCTCTATTTGCTCAAGGACAGTCTGTCAAAGCAAGTGTTCTACTGGATTAGTGTAGAGTACTTCCTTTGTATGTTCAGAACTGCTGATTCTTATCTTTCTCCTTAAAATAAGCATTTCATGGGACTGCTTCTGAAGGCACCATTGTGTATTGTGTACTTCAACAGTGATTTGGTCTTGCATTTCAATCATTTGCATTAAAGCAAGAGAGATTTTCTTACAATGTTAGTAGTGCCACTAGCATGGATTCTCCATTTTACCAATAAGAACAGTTCTATTAATTATAAATATAACCTGTAGTTTGGATATGCTGAGTTCAAACTTCCTGAAATCTCTGTGGGGAAAAAAAAACAACATACACTTGCTTGTGCTTTACATAGCAACTACTCTGTTGAATCATTTTGTTCTGATAAATACAAATACTGTTTTCAAGCTTTTGAAAATTATGACATAAGTAGTGATGAATAGTAAAATACTCTTCTGTATGAATTCAAACAGTTCTCCATGAGAGTTCCAGTTCAACAAAAAACATACTATTGACTTTAATGAGATTAGAAACATAGAAGTGTACTTAGTATTTAATCACAAGCTTTGATAAAATATTCTCTAATTGCTTTAAGTATTTTAACTCACTTTTGTTTTAATTACCATCTCTTTATCCTTGCCATATTACTACTGGAATAAATTACTTACCTGCTTTACTTACTAACAGTAGGTAAAACTGAAAAAATGGCTATGTCCAATATTTAGAAGACTTTTATGGTATCTCTTGATACTTCTGTTAGGTATATATCATATACCTTATATACCTGGATAAAAACATTTTAAGATATTGCTCAGTTCACAACATGATAGATGCAATGTATGTATATACTATGTAATTATTTATGCATTTATGTAATTATTTATGTATTTATGTATTATGTAATTACATAATTTATGTTTGGTAGTACTAGAAGTTAATCAAAATATGTTCCTTACAAATGGAAAACACTAGTATGTCAAAATAAAAAGTTTTCACCAAAATGTGTTGGTTTATGATGACCTCTAATTCTCCTTACAGACAGCAAGGTATATAACTATTTTTTCTCTGTATTTAGGTACATTTTAAAGTAAACCATTTATATTTATAAACTTGAGGTATATTCAGAAAGGATACCCTGGAAGTCAGAGATGCTTTAAGGTTGCTGGATAGAAATGATCCTGATGTGGATTTTACCAGTAGGCTTGTGTTGCTGTTGTTGTTGTTTATTATTATTTTTTTTTTCTTTTCCCCAGAGATGGGAATACTTGAAAAACTTTGTGTATTTGCAGTTAGCAAGACATAAACACAGGTCAGCTTTGTAGAATTTCTCACTCTAATAACATGCAACTGAATGCAAGATCATGCAGCTACTCAACATTAATCATACAGAGAAGCCAATGTGCAGCTATAGACTGAAGGATTACAGAATGTACTTTTTTTGGTGTGACAGAGTCCTTGTGGAATATTAAGACAAAATAATAGTAGTACTAATCATCAGAAAATATTATTATTATATTAGCGTGCCCGTTCCTGGAACATGTTAAGATCTGATATATTTAAATAATCATTTTATAAGGAGGCTGCTGACAAATTTGAAAGTTTTCTGAAAAGAGCTAAAAGAACATTACATTTTGGAATATATTTCTCAAGTAAGATTAAAGCAGTTTACCCTGTTAAAGCCAGACACTTTTAGAAGCATCTTTTTACCCCTACATGATGGAAAAAGATTGTGAGGTGAAGGTAATTTTTTAAATGAAAAAAGTTAGCAAGGCTGGAACCTGATACAAGATAAATTCAGATTATTATTATTTTTTTAATACTACCTTGGAGGAATGAAAAGATTGAGACAACTAAAAAGGAAGCAGAACTGGTCACCATTTAAAATCTTTTAATGTAGGTCAACCATAAGTTCTGGGTTTGATCCAGAAGCCACTGGGTAATATTTGATGAGCATTGTGATTCAGAACTTCAACCCAAATGATGGTTCAAGTTTTGAAACATAAATTTATAAAATCAAAATGTCTTGTCACGATATATTGAACTACAAATTTAAAGGTATTTAAGTTCTTATGAAAGCAATACATTGACTTTACAAACACTGTACCAGCTTCCAACCTGGCAACATTGAAATGTAAAAAGGAGCAAAATCTCATGTAAGTAGTCTTTACCACATTTGTATTGCCAGTTTGTACATTCCAGCATTTTAAGAGGGTGTTATAATGGGATATGACATCACTGTAGTTTTAGATCCTGGTTTTACTGAGACATGTTTGATTATGTTAATTAATCTGGCTTTCTCAGTACACAGGATTCCCTGGGATGTAACTCATTCAAGTGTGAAACCCTAGAGGCTTTGACCTATTATTAAACACAAAACTACAAATAGAATATTTTTTTGTTGTTGTTTATTTATTTATTTGTTTGTTTTCTGCTTAGCAGAATCCTAAAATAGAAAGGCCAGCTTTAAACTTTCAGAATAACAGTCACTAAAAATAAGAAAAAATGTAGTTGTTTGGTGTACCTCAATAAGCAACAGAAGACATAGCAACATATTCTAGTATCTGAAAATGAAATAGATAGTCTGAATAGGTGCATTTGCCAGTTTTCTCTGCAAGAAATTTGCTTGTGCTTACCACAAGGTTGGAACATAACATTCTTCAAAATGTATTAGCTCAAAAGCCAGTCTTGGGGTAACATTTTAGTTACCACAAGATATATTCTTTAGTCTAGTTTGACTAACTGTTGGCTGTTGCATTTAACTTCAGGATATGTACAAAGTCATTTTTGTTACCTCATGGTTAATTAAATAATTATATTAAATAAACTAAGTAAATAAAGCTAAATTCAGATATTTTTTTCTTAAGCACCTTCTGTCTAAACCTTAATTCTCTGGTGCAGGTGGAGTTCCCTGGTCCCAGTAGCAACTGATGTTCTTCTGTCCATCATGCTCTTCAGATCTGTGCTAAACAGAGAGATATGAGATAAGAGAATCTAATCTTGGGGGGGATTACAGAAGTAACAGAAATCAAAATGTAGATCGATTTTATTTTAATCTCACTGCTAGAGCTCATCCACTATGAATAAGTGGTATATTTTAGGGTAATAATGCATCGCATGTATATATCAAGTATATGTACAGCAGAATTTGGAAAATTAACATGGGGAGAACAGATTGGGAGCTGCAAGCAAAAACTGGTCTTGTAAATAGTGTGTATATATATAAAAATGCTACTCTGAAATTGTCTAATAGCTAAATACATTATTATTGAATATTAGTCATGATTACAACGTGTGCATAGGTACTCACTGTATATGAAGACAACTCAGCAAGGATATAAATAGAATGTGAATTTGTACTCCATTAGTAGGCACCACTGAAAAGAAATCGTAAGGTGCAGCTGATATATTTATATTTGCCATAGTGTCTTGACTGCCTTGGAGCAAAATCTGCTCTTTTCCTTATGTGCTTATAAACACAGAATTTCTGTTAGATAATGAGAGTCAATCAGAACTTAGTATTTTCTCTTTTTAAAAAACAAAAACAAAAAATAAACAAACAAAAAAAAAAACAAACAACAAACAAACAAACAAAAACACAGAATAAACAGTGACCTGTACAAGAGGCAGAAATGTCTGTGAACACTTGTGCCCAGAGTCCTGTCAAAATCAGGAAGATTTTCAAACTAATTTCATACTCTGTTATTAGCCCCATTTATTAATTAAGGCTTCATTCCATTAAATACAGTGTTTAGCTCAAAGCAAGTGAGCTGTTCTGCTTTAATCAACGGCCTTATGAGTATTTTGGTGGCTCAAGCCTCAGGGGAGTCAGTTCCTGCTAGGTGGTGAGTGCTCCTTTTTTTCTAGGTAATTTACTCCTTGTGATCATAGCAGGATGATGCTTAAATATCCAGGGATATGGGCCTGGCATTTTCCCAGAGTGAAAAAGGAATTGTGTCCCAGTTTCTTCCATTTTTGAGTGCTGTAAATTTTTTGCAAATTGCACTGTATAAATTAACTCAAATGAATTTTGATGCTACATATATGATTGCTCTCATGTGCAAAAGAGTGTGTCTTGAGTGCATCTTAATAATACAGCTGAAAATGTCTGTGGGTCTCAGAATGAGCAAAATTATCACCACAACACCTTAGTGCTTTATAACTGAGGCTGTATTGATTTTTGTGCTTAAAAGCATGGATTATATATGACATTTTCAAAATCTTCTGGTCTCAGACTATCTTTGTCTCTATCGGAGTATTTTAAATTGAAGTCTGAAAAAAAACTCTCCAAATAAGCATGCCTCAGTGCCCACAGATAAACACAGCAAAGTCATATGTGAAATTACAGGAATCAAACCTGGGACCCCAGAATTTCTCATCTGCCATACTTTATAACAGTTTTCTCATTCGTCTTGGAGAGTATGCAGATTTTGCAGCATGTTCTGGAAACTAGCAAACACAGTTAGGGAGAGAGTGTATCCTAAAGACATAGTCCAAAGTGGAAAATCTCCCACTACCTGTTTGCTCTCTCTCGGATCTGTGCTGTGCTTAGCTCCAGGTTTTCTACTGACTGTATCTGCAACATCTAGCAGAAGGGCAGAGACATGTCATAAATCTATTAATAAAATTATGAATTATACATGCTGTCAACAACTCATTGAATTCCTGTATGACTTAAATAATTTTCAGATTAATTAATTATGATGATCCAACATATTAAATGATTCCAACATATAAGACCAAAGATTGCTTAGTTTGGTAATAAGACGTTATTTTATAAACACTGCTATTCAAAACTTTTTCAGAGTTTTGTCTGAAAACTACTTTTGTCTACTTTTTCTCAAGTAGCTAGTCCCAAACATGTTTTAACACCTACTGACCTATTTCCGCTAATTGATTTGCTGGAAAATATACTTTTATTGAAATAAGTAATGTTATATTATTAAATATAATATTGTTGTATTTATATTAATTTTTGTATGGAATGAGTTGTTGGCAATATGTTTTGACTTGTTTATATCGGCTTGGGCCACAGGATCATTTGTACTGAAGTTTAATTTTCCATCTCTCTGACCATACCTCTTTCCAACCTACCCAAGAATCCTGCACTTGGAAGATCATTAATGAATTACAAAAAAGAAACATTATTACTAAACCTAAAGTAACAGAACAATAGAAGAAAATAGAATTGTACCTTATGGTACTCTTCAATAACTGATTTATTAGCCATTTCCACTTGGACAGAATGTGAGTTATAATAATTTGGAGAAATGGTCTTAGTATGTAAAGTGATTCTTTATGCAGAGAATGTATTGCTATAACACATCCTAATGTACTAACACATCGCCATATATATTGCTACAACACATCCTAAGGCACTTTCTACAGTAATTGCCTTAATAGCTTAGAACTTTGGAAAATGTGTTCATCCTTTTGAGGTAAATTGTGAACTGTATCTCCATTAAAATTACTGTTATGTTTTTACAAAGGAACTTTGGAGTACCACTGAGATCTTTTTCAGGGCATGCATCTCATCAACGCATGTCTCTCAAACTTGCTATAGAATGAACATGGAAAAAAGAACCTGAAAGAAAACTGGGCTTAAGACCCAGTTTCACCTTGAAAGTTCCTCAACCTTTGTAAAGCTAGCCTTTAATCCCATAATTCATTAGATTGTCATAAACCATAAAATATGTCATAGCTGACAGGATTTTGAGTATGTTCAAGTTTTAAGTCAGAGATAAGTACTTTCAGTTTAGTGATCCTTAATATTTTTTTTTTTTTCTAAAGTAAGCTATCAGCTGGACTTTAAACTTCATAATCTCCATTATTGTACAAAGATTTGTGTTTCCAATGTTACTCAATGTCAGAGAAAAACAAACAAACAAAAAAGATATATTCTGCTATTTTTAAAACAATGCTTAATAATTCATAGAATAGAATCATAGAATATCCTGAGTTGGAAGGGACCCTTAAGGATCATCAAGTCCAACTCTTGACACCGCACAGGTCTACCCAAGTTCAGACCATGTGACTAAGTGCACAGTCCAATCTCTTCTTAAATTCAGTCAGGCTCGGTGCAGTGACCACTTCCCTGGGGAGCCTGTTCCAGTGTGCAACCACTCTCTCTGTGAAGAACCCCTTCCTGATGTCCAGCCTAAACTTCCCCTGCCTCAGCTTAACTCCATTCCCGCGGGTCCTGTCGCTGGTGTTAATGGAGAAAAGGTCTCCTGCCTCTCGACACCCCCTTACGAGGAAGTTGTAGACTGCGATGAGGTCTCCCCTCAGCCTCCTCTTCTCCAGGCTGAACAGGCCCAGTGCCCTCAGCCGTTCCTCGTACGTCTTCCCCTCCAGGCCTTTCACCATCTTCGTAGCCCTCCTCTGGACACTCTCCAACAGTTTCATGTCCTTTTTATACTGTGGTGCCCAGAACTGCACACAGTACTCGAGGTGAGGCCGCACCAGCGCAGAGTAGAGCGGGACAATCACCTCCCTCGACCTACTAGCGATGCCGTGCTTGATGCACCCCAGGACACGGTTGGCCCTCCTGGCTGCCAGGGCACACTGCCGGCTCATATTCAACTTGCTGTCTACCACGACCCCCAGATCCCTCTCTTCTAGGCCGCTCTCCAGCGTCTCATCGCCCAGTCTGTACGTGCAGCCAGGGTTTCCCCGTCCCAGGTGCAGGACCCGGCACTTGCTCTTATTGAACTTCATGAACTTAATTCCTTATGTTGGGACTTGTTCCAGTTGGCTGATGGAATGATTCAGAGATGAAAGTGCAGCTCAACAATGTTCAGAGGAAAAGGTGCAACTCAGAAGGAACAAAATCAATACATGTCAGCAAAATCTAGTTTTTATAGAAAGGCAACAGTTGTACTTGATGTGAATCTGCAGTTGTTAAGGAGAAGGATTTAAAGAATCAAAGCACGATATTTCAAAACTACAAAAGTAATAACAAGTAACTTTGCATAAAACATTCTCACCAAGCCTTGGGTGTTGAAGATAAAGGATAGTAACAGTATTAACAAAAGATTAAAATTTTGTCATTATGAAATAAATATTTTACAGTTAACAACTTTCCTTGTATCTGTGGTTTTAGTAGTCTTATAGTAGCATAATTCACTGTTGGAATTTGTTGTTATATATTATTATTATTTATTAATTTTATTATTACTTAATGTAATAAATACATTCAAAGTGCTGGAAAAGTAACACAGCATTGAAATGTCAATGATAAGCCATGGCTATCTTATCCTATTTTATCTTACTTCACATTTATCCTAGCTTCCACTCAACTATTTTCACACAGAATGCTTTCTTTGAATGGGAATTGGGCTTTTGAATTTGAATAGGCTTGACTTTGAATGGGAAGCCACTGGGACAGAGAGGAGAATTTCCCTATGAAGCTTGCAGTCAAAACAGTCCAAGCAGAAATAAACCAAAAGAAGATTTTGATGTGATTTTATATGACGCATTGTTACTTGAGCCAGCTTCAAATAATTTGGAAAGAACAACATACCATTGCAGTGCTCTGCCCTGACCTAATTAATCATGTGGGAAGGTAGTGGGAAGGGAGCAGGATATACACCTGCTTGCACAGTGCTAATTCCTCTACTTAATGAGATCCTGTGTGTACTGTGAATCTGAATGTAGGTCTGGAAGTTCACTTCTGAAACATTATGCTTAGTCCACAGCTGTTTTGGGCAATCACACCATGTGAAGTGATCCACAGTTAGACAAATATAAATTCTATTGTAAAATTATCTAACCCTTTTTCTGTTGCTGCTCTAAGAGGGGGTAGTTGCTTTGACAATAAGTTTTGTGTGTGTTTTTTTTTTTTTTTTTTTCTAGTTTCCAACCCTGATTTATTCTTGGCAAGTTTACATTCACATAGTTTTCTATTTGATTGGTTGGTTTTTGTTCTTTATTAACAAAATTATTGTTCTACTTTGTGTTTACCCCAGGAAATGCATTTCCAAGTCAACTGAGCTTTTTCAGTCTCCTGAGTAGCTTTTCACACCTTTTTTCCAGTTTGAATTTTTCTTTCTCAGTACTAAAGGATAAGAACAAAATGAAGTATTCTGAATAAGGCCCGTTCAGGACTTTATGTAAAGACTCTAGTATTTTTCAATAAAATAAAATAAAATAAAATCCCAATATATAGGGAAATGCCAAGAATATATCTGGGATACATGCAGTATTCATTTGGAACCAAATAAAATAAAACAAACATAAATATCCCCATTCCTAAGTTTTGGACCATATTGTTAGATTTTACTTTATGTGTCATGCTTGTCTTGGTCCTTCATTTATGTTCTTTAGAGCTCATTAAATCTACCAGGTTCAATGGCTTTTAAAACAATTTATGTTCTGTAGTGATCAGTAAATGATGATGCCTCTGCATAAAACTCTAGGGCTAGATTTCTTGGTGTGGTGTAGCTATCCTATTCACTTTAATTACAGTTTTAGTGTCAAATATAACTCCTCTACCAAGTATTAGAATGCAGGCTCTTCTTAAATAAAAAAAAGACAGCCAAAGCTCTTTTGCCTGTCCCTGATCTACCTGCAATCATAGCAGGAAAAACATGCTTAATGTAGATCTGGCGGATGCACTCTTACATTGCTTTAGCCTATAGTTGCTGTTTCGGTCTACTGAAAACAGCCCAAGTTTGAGTAGATGTAGCGATGCAGCTATGGTTTGATAAAGTTGTTGGCAGAGTGACAGTGGGGGTCAGTATGCAAAGAAAGACGGATTCTGTTTCTTTCAATAACTTTTCAAATTGCAGTGAAGGCAGTTGCTATGTAACAACCTTCCACCTTTAATGTTCTAGTTACTTAAAGATTCATGAACAGATCTTTATGTTTTATTTCAAATGATTGAAAACTCTGAGTAGGCAAAGAGTAAAATATCAGACCTCTCAATGAGTGTTCTAATTAGTTCATTCTTGGAAACTCATATCATGCCTGTAACTTTTATTTTTCTCTTATGACTACTGTTGTAGTACAGGGACCTACCATACATAGCAATGACTTTTAAGGTGGGAAGCCTTATAAGGTTGACTTCTTGCTTCTTTCTTACATGCTTCTCTGAAAAAATCCAGGGATGCCTTGAAACTTAGAAAACAAGTTATCTTCTTACAGTTCCTAATTTCTGTAAGATTGTGGACTATAACATCCCTGAGAATAATCTGAGATTGAAAAAAAGTGGAGAAGGGGAATGTTAGAAATCCATAATTTTACCTGTTTGTTTTGGAGTTCTTATAGCATCAAAATGCTACTTCAGGGTGAAAATATTCATCTAACCTATCTTCTACATTTACAAAACAAAACAAAAAAAAAACAACAACAAACAAACAAACAAAAAGCATGGAAAAGGGAGTTCCATTCTTGTTGGCAGGAGGTCACTCTGGCAAGTACCCATACCATCTCATAGTTTTATTATTCTTAAGTTTGGAAATGATACATGTGAGCTTCCACTGAGGTGCCTGAGAAATGGGAAATCATTACCTACCTTACATATTATTTTCAGTGACCTTCTGTGATGCTTTTAATCAGGTGGGCGGAAGAGACCCACCACAACCATTCTTTCATTCCCCTTCCTCAAAGGAAGAGAGGGGTGAAAATACCAAGCAAAGGGCTCAAGGGTTGAGATAAGGGCAGGGAGATCACTCAACAGGCAAAATGGACTCAGTGTAAGGAGATTAGTAAAATTTATTGCCTATTACTAACAGGGTACAGAAGTGAGAAACAAAGGAAAGAAACCAAAACCATGTTCCCCCTATACACTCTCTTTCACCTCCTCCCCCTGAGTGGCAAAGGTGAATGGAGGTTGCAATCAGTCTATAGCACTTTGCCTCCGCCACTCCTTCTTGGTCATTCTCTTCCTCTGTTCCTCCCACGGGATGCCATCCTTTGTGAATTGATCTTGCAGGGGCTATCCACAGGCAGCAGCTCTTCAAGAACTGCTACAAACATGTGTCTGTACCACAGGGTCCATCTGTCAGGAGAAAACTGCTCCAACATGGGTCCCCCGCTGTAAGCAGTTCCTACCAGGTCACCTGCTCTCCCATGGTACCCACAGAGGCCACCCCATGCAGCCCCCACTACCAAACCCACTACACCTTCACAGATGCACTTCGAAAATATGGAAATTGATTATTACTTCCATCTTTGCAGTTAAGGGGGAACGAAATAGTTATTGTTTCCATTTAGGAGCTATGTTGTGGAAGGGAATGTATTCTACTGCAAACAGAGTTTACTGTGGGTTTAAAAAAAAAAAAAGGCACAAAAGAAAAAGTTAAATTGGTTGTCATATTTTTCTGCTATAGGGCTGATTATAGAATAGAGTATTTGCATCAATAAGGAAAACTAAATGTGTAATCTCCAGATGGCTAATGTATAGCAGTTCAAAATTTTTGGTGTGTAAAATACTATTTGATTTCATTATAAATGGGAAGGATGTATTTTCTATATATCTACCCCCGATAAAGATATATTTTGCATGACCACACACCTCAGGGATTTAATTTTGAAACAAAGGATTGCAGCACTTAAGAATTCTCAAGTCTTGACTCTAATGAAGCTGTATTTGATTGTTTCTTATCTGGGATGTTCAAACCTTGCATATTTTTTCTGTAAGAAGTTAAAAAGTGCATTTTATCATTTTATTGACCTGTTATGTAGTCAGCATCACTTCAGTCACTACTTTTCTGTGAGAAAACTGTCTCCCCAGGTGATTCTTAGGGGAAGCTCTTTTGAATACTTAATCACCTTGTACAACTCCACAAGCATCAGAATTAATAAGATCTACTTATTATCACTACTTCAATTATTTATGGTTTTTGCAAAAGAAGTGGTGCAAGTAGCTACAAATCCTACTGTTCCGTCTTCACATGCTAACAGTCTGTGAGAGGAGGTCACAAGACACTAACTTGAAAGATGGTAAGGACCAAGTGGGTACTCATTAGAACAAGAAAAATGTACTTAGGGTCGAAGACAAAAGTACTTTTTTGGTATTTCTACTCTTCTTTCTCAGTAAAGCTATTTCTTGCTGATGTTTTCATCAAAAACTCCCGTGCCCTGCAAATGAGAGAGACAAATGAGAAAGATGCCTGTAGTTCTCCTGCGTGTAAGGTCTTGGAACCAATGAGACCCAGATGGAGCAAGTTCAAATCTCTTAATAATTTGTCTATATGCAGAAGTGATGTTGAAGAGTGATTCATATTTTGGATATGTGAATACACAGAGCTAAATAGTCTCTGTGACCTATTCCTTGGAATAAGAGTAGTTGGATGAAAAATTGCAGTGTCAGTAACCTTGCATTACAAATGTAGCATGTCAGTTCTCCAATTAGGATTACTAGAAATATAAGACCTATTACCAAGGGAACAGAGAGGCAGTAATAGCAAAAATAAATTAAACTGCTGTGCATTTCCTTGGTCTCAGTAGGGTTAGATTAGATTCTTCAGGAATACAGATTGCAACCCATAGTGTCAATGGTTCTTTTTTTTGGCAGTGCTGCCTGCCACTTTTAAGGAAATAGATGGAATACAAAAGTCAGCAAATGAGATGGATTTTATTCCTTGAAAGTGTTTACAAATCCTTTGGATATAGCAATTCTATCTATTTTGGAAAATGTATATTATATTTTCAAAATTTGTTATATGGCATTATTATTTGATTTTATTCTATTTTAAACACTTTCTTGGCACTACTGAATGGCTGAATATACATGTGACATCAGTCCAGCTTGCTGAGAGCCCTAATGATGGATGTAGAGAAGAAATCACATTTATAATATACAGGACTCCCTGGTAGACATGAAAAACTGAAAATATTAATCATTTTTTCTTAAATATCAAGATCCTTTTGCTAGAGAAAGGTCTAAAATACTTTTGCTGTATTGAAATTTTCTAGCAAAAGTTACAAAATCCATTTAGAAAAAATCTATTTAGAAAAAATAAATAAATAAATTACAAAATCCATTAAGAAAACCTTGTTGGAACAAGGTTTACAAAATTCATTTAAGGAGTAGACAGCTGCTACCTCTGCTAAGTTTGAGCAGTGCTCTGCAGCAGTAACAACAGACTAATTTTTCACACTGTTCAGGAGCACTGCTTGAACAATTGGAGAAAACAAGGATAAGTGTTGTATTAATAAAGAAGTGTTAATACATATTATGTATAAAATAATATCCAATGCTACTTACCATGTCTTCTTAAAAACATCACACTTTTATACTTTCTCAGGCATTACTAAATTGTTTCTTTGTTTTGCAGTCTATTTCAGTATCTGGCAAGTATTAGCAGTGACTGGAGTAAACTCTACTATTAAAGCATGTACACCTCAAACAGTGCTTAAAAATTAGATACAAAGCATTTCCACAGTTCAAAGCATCTAAACAAATACCTGTGAAGAACACAGTCTTCAACTATGATGGGTATTTTTCTTCCAATGTTAAAACATTACACAAAGATTTTTCTGTTGTTATGTTGTAACTGGTGCAGAGAAAGGACAAAGACTTCAGAAATATATTTAGACAACCTGGCATTTATGATTTTACTATTATGTACTATTTGAATTATTGTATTTAAAATTGATGAAAGGATGCATGTGCATGCAGTGTGCTTTGAAAAGAACTTGAATTCAAAATAACTAGCATGTTACCTTTGCTTTACAGTGCTCTTTCTTAAAGGCTTATTCATTTTGGCTTATTACTGCAGAAAAAAATGTTTTCTATTTATTATGCATTCCTATACACCTCTGGGAGCCTGCTTTGAATAAACAAAGGCCTTTAGGTCTTTTTTGATTTATGGAAGTCAATTTAAATTATGTTTTAGCACCAAACTACTGAGGACATTATATTATCATGAAGCACATGAACCTGCTTTTGCCATAGTGAACAGACCAGGATAATAGTTTTTTTTTCCATATTTACCCCCCTTGGAGGTGTTACCCTTCCTCGAAGTATTGGGCTGTTAGAACTGATAACAAAGCTATTTGATGACTATTGGCAATAAAATCCTTATATGGAAATGGCACATGTGTAAATGCCATCTGAAGTTAAATACAGTGTGGACATCTTGTGAAGCTGGGGAGGGGTCAAACAACTCTATGAGATGTGTGGATCCTTACAAAATCTGTAAACAGATTTCTTGGGGTTCATTGCAGTGAACCAGATTTTTCCAGCTGTAAATCAGGCAAAAGTCATACCTTTGAAATATTTATCTAAAAATAACTTATTCTCCAGGAGCAGTGGTAAGTGAGACTACAGTCAAGGCTGTGTCATCCCTCCTTTTTTTAGCAGTGTTCAAATTTTTAAGATCTAGTTATTGTATGCAAATGTATCAAGCTGTGTAAATGTCATTTTAATTTATTATAAATAATTATTATTTTCCAATTGTTTTAATTGTATTAAAAAAATAAATGAGAGGAATTTCAGCATATTGTGAATATCTTAGCATAAAATATATAGCCTTTGCAATAATTTTGTTGTGCTAGGACTCATGCTAACTATTTTCAGGTGATGATACTTCTTGTCAGTGACTTCTGAATGATTTGTGTTTATTGGAATGCAGCTGAGGCTAATGGAATTTGTCTTAGGTTTTGAACTCTTGTTTTGTTTTGTTTTCATGGCTACTTGTAAAAGTCAACTCTAATTTATGACCAGTAGTGATTAAAATATCTCACATGAGATTACTCACTTCCCAGACAGTGAAACAAACTACAAATTGCCAGTTGTCTCTCAATTATGTACTATAATACTCATAAGATAATTCAACAATTAGAATTGATAATTCAATACCCTCAAAATCTTACTTGAGGCTTTTTATATTTGTATAAATTACATGAATTTTCAGCAATGGACAGATAAGAGCAGTCACAGAGGTAGCTTTACATTTTTTAAAGTCCCTCAATCTAGTAAAAAGTTGTCAACCATTTTTGGTGTATTAACTTTTTGAAGATTAAAGCATTCTTCATTTGTTGTACAAATATATATGAAGAGACCCTTGAATTCGTTCTCTTCCAACACATTTCCTCTGATTATTTTTCTCTTGCATAATAATTAAAATATTAAAAGCTTTCTTAACATGAACTTTTTAAACAAACATTGTAAGTTTTAAACTTAGCATGAACTAGGATTATTTTTTTTTCCATTCAAACACCAAAATTTGTTAGTTCTGGGGGTAAAATCTTTTCCTGAAACAGATAGCAGTTGCTCCAAACTCAGTAGTCCTGCCAAACTGCTTTGTATCTCTCTATCTTGAATTCAATTTAAGAAACACAATATAATAAAGAGGATGTCAGTAAGATCTCTAAAATATCTGATTTTACAAATGTAAGATTGTGAAATATTTAATATGAGCATTGTATTAAACACTGATATTTAACACTAAGCTTAAAACTAGACCTATCTCTAGCCTACAAAAATAATGCCAGATAAATTTCCAGATGATACTGTAACTCTTGATTTATGCACGAAGCTACTGAGGACACTAAGTTATCATGAAGCACATGGACCTGCTTTTGCCAAAGTGAACCAGGATAATAGTTTTTTCCATATTTCCCCACCTTGGAGGTGTTACCTTTCCTCTAATAGAAAGCAGCCAAATAATGACTATTCCTTTCAGCTTTTTGTGTTGGCCAACATATCTGTTATTTTTGTAAAACATAAAGACAACCTGTTGGAAACTTACAAGTATATGTACATGTTTCTAATTAAAATTTAGAAGAAAGAGACATGAATTTGCTTTGCATAGTAATAGGCTAATTCTATTCTTAGCACTATTGTCTGCTGGATGGTAGGTAGGAAAAATGTAATGGAAAAAATAAAGAGCAATGTCAAGCTGCTGAATACACTTTTAAAATATTTAAACCATGAAAACTTCTTTTTGATGGACTGAGTTTGTTTTTGATAAGATCTTATCTTTTTATCAGATAAGACTTGACATTACCAAAACATCTTCACAAAACATCCTTACACAAAGAAGAAACTGCTGCAATTTTTAATGGCTTATGATATTTCTGAAGATAATTCCCATACAATTACATTAGCTTCTCAACTGAGGTGTAGAGTGGAAAAAAAAAAAAAGGCAAGCAAACACCCAAATGCCTTCACTGTGTTTTGTTTTGTTTTGTTTTCTTCTCCAGGATGGTGTAAATGTTTCTTAATGCAAATTTTCACAAAGGCCTTGGACAGAATTCTTTAAAGCCTGTAAGAATTCATGCAGAGTGACTCCCTGTGCACTCAGGAGCCTGTGCATGTTAGAGATTGCAAGCATTTATCTGTTGTTATTGTTAATTCCAACAGAGTTCTGACATATGGTGTCGTGCTTGAGATTGCTGACACCATGTTGCCCGACTGCCAATTTTGAAGTAGTACTGTAACAGGGAAAACTGTTAATGTGCTACGAATTTGTAAAATCTCTTTACATGGATGGGATGTTATCTGACATGATTTTTCCAATGTGTTCAGCAGGATGTCTGGTCAAAGGGTGGTGGCTAAACATCATCTATGTAGAATGATAAAAGATAGTAGAAACTATCTTTGTAGTAACGTGTGTGCATGAAGACACCACTTCCCACCATAATGGCAAACGGGATCAGACTTGTAAAATAAACAAAACTGACAGATCTTCACATATTGCAGGTGTTATGACAGTTTCCAGCTCTGAAGTTGTAACAGAAATGAACCAAGTTCTGAGCTGGGTAACTGAAATCTCTGCTTTCCTATATCCAGAATGGGAGAGCTGAAGTACAGTCTTGGGTAAAATCCATATAATTGCCAGAGATGTGGATCATAATAAAACCAATTTAGCTGTGTTCAGGATTACTGGAAGAGGATCTACTCATTACAGTTTAGTGATTGCAGTGAAAAAAATGTGCTAGTTTGTAGCAATGTGTGACTTCAAGAATTAGTGATCATATGTTGGTCACACAGGTGTGATGGCATTACAGTTTATGATGGATTGAGTGGATCTTCCACCTTGAAATCCCTGAAAAACTGTATCTGGGATGGGAAAAAGACTGGATAGTGTGAAAAAGCAACAGAAAAATAATGAAAATATAACTTCATTTACACCCATATGCTTTTATATATGTATGTTTTGCATGCAATTCTGCTCTTAACAATAAATTAAAAAAAAAATAATAATAAATATTGAGGTCCCTAAATGCATCCAGAGAAGGGCAACAAAGCTGTTAAAAGGGCTGGAGAGCATGCCCTATGCTGAGGATATTCAGGTTGTCTAGTTTGCAGAAAAGGAGGCTGAGAGGTAACCTCATTGCTCCCTACCTCTTCTTGAAGAGGAGAAGCAGAGGGAGATGCCGGTCTCCTCTCCCTGGGAAGTGATAACAGGACAGTTGGGAATTGCACAAAGCTGTGTCAATTGATGTTCAAACCACATATAAGGAAACATTTCTTTACCTTAAGGGTGGTCAAACACTGCAGCAAGCTTCCTAGAGAAGTGGTTAATGCCCTATGCCTGTCAGAGTTGAAGAGACTGAAAATGCTGTCAATAACATGCTTTAACTTTTGGTTAGCCCTGAAGTGATCAGGCAGTTGGATTAGATGATATTTGAAGGTCCCTTCCAACTGAACAATTCAATTCTTTCAGCAGAAGTACAGTAAATTGCTTTAAGGAGCAACTAGCTATTATATTAGAGGTAGATGCTACTGAGGTACCGGGTTTAGAGGTTTGCCCCCACCCCCTGCCCCACAAGGAAAACAGATCAAAATAATTTCAAGATCTTTTTTCTAAACTTGGTTTCATTAATGTTGCTATGATTTCTTTGCTCATGTTTTGAGGAATTTGTAATTCTAAACTCAAATCTGATCTAATTCTGAACTTTCATGTGAATATTCTTGCATTATGAGCTCTTATCAAGAGACAGGTTTTGGTAAATGAAAACAGAGAAAGTTAAATGGTTTCAACTTAAAGAGTTGGCAGTTTCAAATTCTAAGATAAATCTTTCAGAAACTCTTAAGTTCCAAAAATAAAGATATTAATACCTATTTTTCACCAAAAATGGGTTTGCAAAATCTTAATAAAAAGATCTTATAAACTATCATACAGTGTGCTATTGCATCCCTGTAAAGCTGTTAATTTTGAAATAATTAAGCTTAACTACTAGTTAAGAGAAAATGTAAGACTCAATTCCTGGAAATCAAGAAACAGACAAAGGACTCTAATGCCAACTATTAGTTGAACCAAAAATACTTTTTTTCCAGAATTCAATACCCAATATACATTTATTTATTTATTCTACACCCACCCCAAGTGTGAATGGGATAGCTTCTTCTGTGTTTGTAAGATTTTTATAAATTCTTGAATGCTTGAGCATTCATAAAACATACACTGTTTTGTTCTCTGTTGTTCTTGCCTATTTTTCTTAGCCTTTTGAGTGTGTTGGTGTTTTCCCTAAAACCTTCTGTCTACCCTACAGCACTTCTAGTAGCAGATTTGTTTTCATAAATCAGTTTGAGAGAAGCCAACACTCATAAAGAAAATGTATGTTGATTTCTCCACCATTCTGACATCTAATGGAAAGTTAAAATAAAGGCCACAATAAAATTCTTCTGTGGTTCATACCCTGCTTGTTCTGTGGATGTGCAGTTTTCCTTTCAGAACAAAATATCATTTTGATTTTAATGGCTTTCTTTCCTTGTGAAATAGGATGGTAATGAAATGAAACACAACTAGGTTCCAGTTGTGAAATCCGTTCTCACTTTTTCATGAGGGCAAAGCTTTCACTGACATCAGTGACAGTTTTGCCTGAGTCAGATTTGCCACATTGGGCTGATAGTGTCTGACTTAATGAATTTCAAAGAGATTTCATTTCATGATCAGACAGATCATTTTGGAGCTTCTTTCACAGCCAGTGGAAATGCTTCGTGTGATCATGGTTTTGTTTTCTTTTTTTTTTTTTTTTTCATTAAAGCTTTTCTTTTTTCCTATCTCTCCCCCAGGAGATGATATTCTAACAAACGAACAGTGTTTTCATTGGAAAGTTGCTAATGAGATTAGTTTAGGAGCATTTTAAAACCTTACTGAAAGATGCATGAATGTTTTACTAGTGTGGGGTTTTTGTTTGCTTTTAGTAAAACTGAAAGGTTTTATTGCAACATTCTTTCTTTGTAGAAGTTTGCAATGCTGTTTGGTAACTGAAGGAAGTCTTATTTAATTAAAGAAGAAAACTGCACTTTTATTTTAAGGTTAAGCTTTGTTCACAGCCTCAAAGATCAAACCAAGAGAAAGCAGGGAAGAAAGAAGAGGGAATTTCAAAGCCCACAGTAAAGAAAGAAAGAAGTAGATGGATTTTTTGTTTGGTTTTGCTTCTGTCTGTATTTGTTTCCCATTTGCTTTGACAACAGAACTTGCTCCCTGTTCAGGCTAATATGTACTAGCCTTCAACTACTGCCATTTTTTGGAAATAATTAATACAATCAGGGCCAACCTGAAATCAGGCTTTAGCCTGTGGGATAATAAATGGGGAAATATTTATTTTCTTTAGTATTTCTACTACACAGAATCTGATATGATACACGTTTATTTGCATGGTTTCTTGTTTGTTTGTTTTTAAACCCACAGGCAGTTTTTTATATATGCAACTCTTCATAAAGCTTTGCAAATGACCTTAACCTAAGGTTGCCTTTTTGCTGAAGTAAGGATCTTCAGCTGCAGGCTGCTTTACAGATTATTCTGCCAACTAGTATGCAGTCCATGGCTTGTTTTGGACTTGAGCTGTAATGACCAAAACTCCCACTTGTTCTAACGTTTACATGTGTGAACAACACAGAAAAACGTATTTTTGTCCTTACTTAAAGAGGTGGAAATGCTAATTTAATAAATGTTTTTCCTCTACTTAAATGCTTAACATGTTAATATTTTAGAAGGTGCCAGAGTTAAGGTAGTCTAGTTGCTGGAACTGTTCTTTTCATGTAATAATTGGAAAAAAAAAATCAAAAATATTTTTGATGTGTTGCTGTTAGTCTATTTTACAAAACAGTGGTAGAGTGAGGTCTATAACAGCAAACTTGGTGAACTGAACTGCATCTTCATTTCAGATACTCAGTTTTCCCCAATAATTGAAACTTGTGCAGAAAAAGCAGAGCAGTGCTGCCCTGTTATGCAGGCTAGCAGAAATTATTATTTTTTAATTATTTTCAAAAAAGCAGAATCTTATATAACCTCATTTACTATAACCCTTTGAGTGCAACCTGTCATCCAGTTGCTCACCCATCATTATTATGTACTTGTCTACTTGTATCCTGTATACTTCGTCCAGAAGTATACTGTGAGAGATGGTATCAAAAACTGAAATCCCAAAAGATCCAATAAGCAGGGAAACATAGTCAGAAATTGCCAGGTATTTCAATTATAGGACAGCCTTTCAATTTCCCTAAGGGAGTCAGTGCTATTTATGTTGTGTCCTGTGCACATCTCCCTTGGCAAAAGGATATAAAAGGATATTTGATATTCTGTCATAATTTTAGCAAAGCTTCTCTGTTATAGCTTCTGTATCGGAAGAGAAACAAATATTCATGGCTTGCTCTAAGTGGTAGTCACATGTCCCTTCAGAAGGGGGACAGGAGAGAATGGTGTGTACACTGGCTGCATTAGATTAGAATTTGGGAGAGAAGGTTGTTCCACTTTATAAATATCTTCTGTTTTGAATGCTGACCTAGTAATTTAAACCTAACAAAACCACCAACAGCGCTTAAGGATAGAGGGAGAAAAACAAAGTACAAAGCTGTGGTCTGAATTTTGCGTGGTCCTGTATGAACTCAAGTGTTGGATTCAATGATCCTTGTGGGTCCCTTCCAACTCACATTATTCTATGATTCTAAGAGATATCTGACCTAATGGCCTTTGATTAACTCTCTTGATTTTGCATCTAGAAAAGGAAGTGAATAGCAAAAAGCAATGAGCTAGAGCAATGGCAGCACACTTCCTGCAGTAAGATGAGGAATGTGATCTCTGCTTTCTAATCTTGATGGTTATATTTTGATGGGGAATATTTTTTTGCTAAGTACCTTGGATAACAGCAAAGTGTGATATCAATACTGTAGTTTGAATGAGATGTTTGTTTTTACTGTTAAGTTGATATGAAATTGTCAGACCAATCATTAAGTACTTATTGCTAATATACCAGTTATCTTCCACACAAAATAAAACCTATTTTTTTTCCTTTAAATAAAACACAAAACAATAAATGGTTATCTCGATTGTTTCTTTTTAAGCACACTCATTTTAAATAGGAATTTTACTTGTGTTATATCATGTTTGTAATGCGCTGATTAGTGTGCTCCATCAAAAGGGATGGAGATCTGCAAGAGGATGTTCCTTGTTCTCAGCAGTGTGATGGTGTTTAGGATATACATGGCATTACTGAGACATTGATGAGATGACCTAAAAACATAAGCACAAGTTATTCTAGAAACAGACAAGAAGTAAACCATAAGTGTCTTACAGATATGTTTATAAATTTTTATGGAATATCTCATATTTCATGTTACTTTAATGGAGCACAGAAAGGACCTGTGAAAAGAGTTGGAAAGAGAATGATATCTATTTTGAGTATGGTTATTAGAACTATTACTTTGAATTAAACGGAACATAATTCTAAACAAATCAATAAGTTCAGGGTGCTAATTCCTGAAAGGAAAGTTTGTTTTGCCATGGGATTTATACAAACAACTTTATTCATGCTGTAACCCTTCATGCTGTCATTGCTTGTAGCAGTGCTCATATAAATTCTACTCTTGTGCCTACCATACTCTTGTGAAGCCAAGAAAATTGTTTTACCAACTCCAACCTGACCTTTCTGGCTAGTATACATATTTCCTATGGATGCAATAAGTTGTACTATAGTAAATGGGAAAGCTGTACGTGTATTTGCATTTACTTTTATTCAGTCTAATACCATATTAATTTGTGATAAAATTGACAGATGAGTATTCAGCTTTCTAGACACCTCTGGGAGTTGAAGGTTGGAATATCTGGGACAGCAATATATTGGGCACACAGACTTACATACCTGGCTCACAGATGTCTCCTTTAAGGAAGGGATGACATCTTTCATTATGCACACACACTATCAGACTGCTAAACCTTGGGGAACTAGTGAGAAAAGGACAGGAGGGAACCCAGAAGATAGGCATTCTGGAAGTATTTTACCAGAATGTTTTCAGAAAGCAGTTATCCTGATACTAAGAATTTACAGGGGGCCAGATGTATTGATTCATATTTGATACTCTGATTGTGTTCTTAGGATATACTTGAAAATAAAAATATTTCTCCATATTTCAGACAATCTTATCTGGTACATTAGAAACTGCTAAACCATTATTCAATTTTGTTTACACTACTAAAACTCAGAAGTTTTAATTTTCTCCGGTATAAATGTATTCAAATTTTGAATGATTTATAATGATATAAAATCATAAATCATCTTGCCAAGCATAGATAAATTCAGCACAATCATTCCAGAGCTTTTTTTTTTTTTCAATGAGTGAAGTTTCCTCCAATCCTCCCCACGGTTAGGAAGGTCACTTGGGAAATGGAAAACTAGTTTTAGTTCTGTTCTATCTTTTTATTGTTTGCTTCCAACTTTATTTTTTGTTATCAGTAGCTTAATTTAGTGCAAGACTAATAGAAGCTAGTATGACAAGACTAAGGTAAATATTAGGTGCTCAAATTTACATGCAGAACCTAGATTTTCTCAGTTCTATTTGTAATCCCCATTGGATTTA
The DNA here is from genome assembly GCF_047663525.1 of Anas platyrhynchos. Taxonomy (NCBI): domain Eukaryota; kingdom Metazoa; phylum Chordata; class Aves; order Anseriformes; family Anatidae; genus Anas; species Anas platyrhynchos. The sequence goes on along the minus strand of NC_092590.1, from coordinate 27,415,038 downwards.
TTAGACAAGTAGGAACTAGAAGGCTACTGTCAGACAGGGGAAATAGAAAAAGTCTTCTGGCACCCAATTTCTCTTTACTTGCATAAATAAATTAATATGAAAACAGTAGATCTGTTGCATATTGGGTTACAAAGAGAGAAATTCTGATGGGCTTGTATTTGTAATGGGAAACAAGCTTCCTCTTTATTAAAACAACAAAAACAAAAACCATCAGGACACAAGAAAGTGAAATGCAGTGATGGCCTAAATCTTTTTCTGTACCTCTGTTCTGCAAAGTATCTAATGGGGGAATACATCTTACAGATAATGCTCTTTGGCAGACGAAATGTAAAGGAAAAAAGGATAAAGTGAGAAGACAACTTCCTTTCTCTGTGTTGCTCCATGGTTTAGTAAGATGAAGGGCATTATATCCTTATGCTTTTATTTTTACCTATATTTCTTTTCTACATTCCTGAATTCTTATAATATTTTTCTTTCCTCTTGTATTTATAGTATGATCTATGTTTTGTACAAGTATATGCATTTTTGCTGCCCTTAACACTGCTTTCTAATATGATGTATGGTCTACTAGAAATCTGCCGTTTTCTTTGCATTTAATGGCTGTTCAGCCCTGACATGGCTTTGAATTTTATTAAATTACTACTGGTAGGGATTATTAGAAGAAAAAGTTTATTTATTTATTTATTCTATTCTGAGAAGTGGTTGGAATAACTTTTTAAAAAGACAATCAGTAAACAAGCCCAGGACCACTTGGAAGAGCAATGGAGAGCTGCTTCCCCAATGTCATGTAAGTTTCTCTTGATTTGCCACTAACATCTGATCTCTCTCCCCTTTACCCTTCTATCAACTCCACACCAAGTGTGTTCATCTTTAACTTTATTCCTTAAGTTTTGTTCTGTGGAAATGCTTGGACCAGCTTTTCCATTTGTGAGATTAATTCTTTCTTACTCCTGTGCATACATATCTAACGCAAGATCTCTCTAACCTGATATCTTTTATGATTTCCAACTGTAATTTAACAATCATTGTGGGCAAAAACACCTGTGGACAGACACTTGTAGCACATTACTGGCTTTGAATTAGACACAGCATAATTCTGGAATTTGACTTGGGATGACTCAAACTTCAAGTAACTTCTAGAACTGATATGCTATGTTACTTAAATTGAAAATGCTTATGGTCTCAGTGGCATAAAACAAGTTGAATGAGTAAGTTACTTGAGGGAATACAAGCTAAATTTCAGTGTCTGCTGTTTGGTGTATGAGAGAGGTAACAGCTATTCCAGTAAGGGTGTATGTATTTGTTTTGTTTTTAATTGAACTTGCTCAAGTAAAACAACAGTTCTGGCATTTTATGGCATTGTGATGCATGTGCCATCCTAATTAAAATTGTTTTCAGCTGGCCGTAGGTATTTTATTGTTCTCCTGAAAAATATTAATGCAACCTAATTACATAGCTCTTATGTCTTAGTTATGTTCATGTATTACTCAGAAGCTAGTTAAACACAAGCAACTGCAAAGCTGCCAGAACATTTTTTTTGGAAAATGTAGTTAGAAAGTAAAGGCATGGAGATTTAAGTAAGGATCCTATACCCAGAAACAATTAACTTAAAGCATTTTTCATTGTCTAGAAATTTGCATTATGAACTATTTTTGTAAGTTATCAGAGCCTTACATGCAAAAGTTGAAATTTCAACAATGTAATGTGTTATTTGTTGTAGAATGATGCCAAAATTTGACACCTTGTATTAAAAACAGAAGAATTAAAAACTACTTTGAGTTCTATTACGTATGTGGTAGATTATGAGCCAAGTTTAATATACAGTATTGAAATGATGAGGCTAGTTTAAAAATTTAATACTGAGTTTGTCTACAATTTCAGAAGCTAGTAGAGGCTAGTAGGAGGACAAGGACACAAAAGTAAAGTGGCTTGACTTTACTGTAGTTGGTTATACTACAAATTATATGCATATACCCTGGCAGCATGTACAGGATGATGCAATGAGTGGGTGTTCTGATACTTGCACAGTCTTACAAAGATAAAATTTTAACCTTAGTTCATAGTGAATACTAGGAACAAAATACAAGTGAAGTTTAACTGAAGTCTTTGCATTTATTTCTGTGTTCATCTCTGTGTATTTGGAAAATTGATCTGATTTCCATTTACTTAGGGTCTGAGTATTATGAGCTGAGGGTGAGCTCATGAGGGTAGTGTCAGTGAGTACTAGCTATGATTTTTCTAAAAGGTATTGTACTCTCAGACCTTTTGAAATGAATGTTTCTACTCTTCTTTTTCTGTGGTGATTTAGTGAGCTGCTGCTTCTTAATCTTGTTGGATGATGAACATCGGGTCTGTAAACTTAGAAATAGAAAAATGTCTTAAAGTTTTTTTAATTAATATAAATTTTACATGTGCTGGCTGTAACTGAACAAATAGCTAAATAGACTTCTGAAGGAGATTAGATAGACACTACAGTGATGTATGTTTGCCAGTTTAAGAAGAGAATAATTCCTTCTTTCTCTTGAGCTTTAAGGCTGCTCATCTTAGCTATTTTTTCCCTTTGGATGGTAACAGATTTTATTTGCCTTCTTATCTGAAACTTCAGTTGTCATAGTCTCTCTCAGTAGAACCTAATGAGAAGTATTGGTGTGAAGCATTAGTGCAACAATCTAAAAGCTTTAGCGATTTTTGTTTGTATGCATGATGGAGAAGATTAAAATACTATATTCAAAAACACAGAGTGAAGCTGTTTACTTCTGGCTCAGAAAAGCATATATATGAGTAATTTAGAAATACAAAACTTTTTGGGTGCTTTTTGGAGCAACATTCTTTTGTACTTGTGGTTTTTTTCTGATGTTTAAGTGGAAGACCACAGAATCACATGAAATACAGTTTGTGGATGTCTGACATCTGTGATGAAAGAAAGTTGTAGTTTACTATGCATTTTTGTGTGATTTTTTTTCTTTGTTTTGTATTTTTTTGTGGTAGCTCTCCAATATCTTTTTAGAAAGTGGCATTCAAGTTGGAACAATTGCTTCATTACACTTCAACTATTTTTATTCATCTTTCATAAATAGTTCAGAACTAAATTTACATTGTGTGGTCAATTTAAATACTGCTGTTACTTCATGATGATCTGTGAAATTTGTAGATGAACCTCAAGTCCAATAGTTTTTTCCTCTGATCTGTGTTTGAATGTGGCCTTAGATCAGATCCATGCTATATGTAAATAGCTTGAGTAGGATAGCTGTTACCTCAGCCTTTGTTTCCTTATCTTAATATTGGTGTCCAAGAATTTCTGCCTTCCAACAGATGAGGTGATGGTTTGAAGTATGTTTTAACTTGAATTTTCAGTCCTTCTCTGTCTATAACAGCATAGAACTCTTCAGAAGTCTTAAACCTGCATGTACCCTTCTCGAGAACTCACTTATTTTAAAATATGCAATACATGAGCTAAGATGATTTCCTGCTTTCCATCAGTCAGCAGTTACAAATTGTCATGTTGATTCACTGGAGTGTTCCTGGATTTTTGGACTGTGATGTTCTCATCGTAGCATGCCCGCTAAACTCAGGCTTCCGCAGGAAGCCCTTAGAAAGTTTATAATGGAAACATATTTATTTTATCAGAAGATAAAACAGATATGTTGAAATTAGACATTTCCAGTTTGTATATAAAAACAAAAGTGCTCTCTCTATCTCACACACAGCAATAGACATGACCTAAAAAGTGTTTTGTTTTGTTTTGTTTTTTTCCTCCCAGATCATAACTTCTGATTTAACCACAATTACAAGCGAAGAGACCACTCCCAAATACTTGTAGCTGAGATTCATTAGTTCCCGTACTGCAGGAGATCCAAGCTGATCTGATCTGATCTGCAAAACAGATTAAAAACAGAACCTTTCTGTAGATAATCTTATGAATAATAATTGATATGAGCTTCAACTAACGCAAAGTGAAGATTGTGGAGATTTTCCCTAGTATTATTTAAATGACATTAGTTTGTGTCTACCTATGAGCACTACCTTTGAGGTTGCAAAAGGTAAAAAAATGGATGAGGAAAGAAATCTTTGTAAAGATACTATGACTTGATATTCTATATGTCCATCAATGATATAGACATGTTATTAGTATTGTTGGCCTGCAGTGAAATTGGTATTAGTTGTTATTTAAATCGGGGTGATACTATTCAGTCCTTTTCTGAGGTATTTCCTTAGATTGTCTCAAAGGATGCATTTCAGAGATGACCACAGATTAAAGAGTACAGTTGAAAAGATCACATTGCAGTAGAAAATTGCTCATATACATGTTAGAATTAAGTTCAGACTTATGTGTCAAACTGCCTGTTCTTGTTTAATTTCCTCTGAGACTCTAAGTAAATATTTGTTTGTTTTCTAGGTTTTTATTTTTTAATTTCATTTTAGAAAAATCTGTGTTCTATTTTGGGGGGGGGGGGGGGAAATATGAATTGGGGACTAGATATCCCTTTTCCATGCTGTAGTTTGTTTGTTTTTAACTAAAATCATGGTTAATTCAATTACTTCAGGAAGCTTAGACAAAGAAGAAGGCTTTATAATTGTTTAAGTTCAACATCTAAAGAATCAAAAACATCAGCCAAAGCTGGCAAAAACTTTTACTGCAGATTTTGAGGGAGTAAAATGAAGCAACACTTTCCCCAAAAATGTATCATATGAAGATCAAAAATAAAATACATAAATGCTGGCCAGTTTTCTTTAGTAATTGTGATTTTACTAATTGTGAATTTACTAATTTCTTTACTAATTTCTTTACTAGTTGTTAAGCACTCAGGATGTGTTTCAAATTCTTGTCTCTTGGGTTTATGTTGTGCAAATACCCAAGGAATATTCCTAATTATCAAGCTGTCAACTATTCTGAGTCTAACCTCTCCCAGTCTTTTTTTCCCCTCCTTAATCCTGTTGTAATCTTCAGTAAATTCTGTAAAATTGGAGAAATGTGAAGAGAGAATGACTGCATACTGTTATTTCTTATTTTCTAAAACATGTATCATTTTTCTTTCCTTCCCCCCAGATACGCACACACACTAATGACAAATTGCAGCTGCGAGCAGGACGGACAGAATACCAGTCAGGGCAAGATCTGGTGAGTTGTAAACAGTACACTTGTAATTTCTAGTGTGGCTGGATGAAAGATACCTTACTGGCACAAAAGGTCTAATAAATATTCAAGTGTTTTAAGGAGAGAATCTACACACACACAAGCTTCTGATGCATAAGACACTGTTCACAGGAAGCAAAATGATTAAAACACAAGTGCAGCTATGCAGTGTGCTTTTGCATAGTGCAAAACTAATAAGATCATGTCTTACATAGGAACTGAAATTTTATCTGGAGGTTCTGGCAACTGTCTGGACAGGTTTCAGCTAGTTGCCAGCTCCTCTGTGTTATAAAGTCAGTCCCACTATTTGGACAAAGCTTGAGGTATCGATTTAGTTATGTTTGAGGCTGCAGTTAAGCAGAGTTCTATAATGATTCATTTTTTTATATCTCTCTCCAGTTGTGTAGGAGAATGACAACAACAGATTTTTTTATGATAGTGTGCCTACTGTGAACATACTATCATGCTAAAAATGTTGATTGTCTAAACAAAATAGATACATGGTTGTAATTAACAACTGTACTCACTTTATTCTTCCTTAAAACATACAAAATTACTGTTGAGTAGTTTTTTTTTTTTTTTTTTTCGTCTATTCCTTTCACATAGTTCAGAAAAATTCTTGAAGTTTATATGGTGTTGTTAACAGAAGTTCTGTCATCACCAGAAAGGTTTCTCTTTTTAAACTCCCACATGGAAATTGTAACAGAGCCAATTGCTGCTCAGATAAAAGAAATCTAACATTATTTTTTTTCTTGGTAATGACTATTTTTGAAAGATGTCAAATTTTGGTCTCCTTTCTCTGCTGATTTGGATTGTTCCATTGATGAAGCTTTATTAAAAAACAAACAAACAAACAAACAAAAAACACCTTGAAATTAGGAAGATAAAATGTCCAAAGTACTGGATCTATTCTTAATTTCATGGCTCAGTGATTATTTCAGAATATATACTGGTTGGCTTAGCTACATCTGTAGACAAATATTGACTTTTTTTCTGAAACTTCATTTTTAATTTTTAATTTTTTTTTTTTAGTATGTAGATGCCCTAGTGAGAACATTTTTGTGAAGAAAGAGTTTGGAAGAATCATAAGGATGAAGTCTGCACTAAAAGACATTTTCACTCCATTGTTGATTTTCACTCCATTGTAGTTTCAACATCTAACTGCAATACGTTTAAATCATATTCTCTGTAAAAGAGACAGCAGATACTTCAGCTAGCTTTGGGGAAATCTCATTTTATTCATAGAACATTTTTCTTTTATGAAACTGTTAAGACATAGATTTTCTAATCTGTAGAGAAACAATATCTTAGAAACAGTATCTTAGAATATCTGAGTTGGAAGGGACCCACAAGAATCATCAAGTCCAGCTCCAGGGTATCTAAGAGTCTCATGAAAATATGGCCTATTTTTTTGTTTTCAGCATGTTTATGTATGATGGAGGGGGAGAACTGACCTATAAGTTGTCTATAGAAATTAGCAGTTGCCCTTCTGTTCAAAAGTACAGATTATGTTGACATCAAGCAGTTAACATCTTCGACAAAAGGTGCACCTTGTCCAGGAAGTTAGCCCATAAATCAATAGAGCTTTTATAAAGGGGAAGGAATGAGCTCAGAAAGAGGAGGATAGTTTCTATGTTCCATAATATTAACATTTAACTAATTCTTAAATTCCACTGAAGAGGAACAGAAAGAAGGTAGTGTGCTTTTCAGCTGTACTAGCTAAGATACTTAGAGCATAGTAGGTGGTATCCTTCCTACCTTATAAAAGGAAAGCTCAGTAGATTATGTGGGACTACTCCAGTTATGCAAAACATTGAATTGGAGTAGAGCAGTTAGCAATATACAGAGATGACATAAACCAAAATTAAAATAAAAGCTACCGAATATATTTAAACCAAGGCTAAATCACAGAGGCTTCTCTTAAATCAAGGTAACTTCCCGTATGTTTTCTCTGATGAAGCCTCAGTAGATGCCCTCTTCCTTCATGCTTCTTACATCATGTTATTTAATCTACTCCACTAAGAAGTCTCTAACATAAGTTTCATAGACTTTTCCCTTTTAAAGTAGCATCTAAAACTTTTTTCCTTACCTTAAGCTCTTTTCTTTTAAAAGCATTGTTTCATTCACTTAGCCATGATTTTTTAGTGGAACAAATATCCTCTCCTGTACTTAATGACTCTTTGCTTCACTGATGATACAGCTTTTGGTTTTTACTTTCCTCTTCACTTATGTACTTCATTGATGTTTTTAGTTTCTTTGTTTCAAAAAAAAAAAAAAAGAAAAGAGATAAAAAAAGATAAAAATAAAAAATCTTATGGCATACCTTTTCTATTACCATCAGTGAATAGATTTGATATAAATCTTGCCTCTATAGAGATCACTAGTAGAATAAAATATACAAAGATACAAAGCAAAGTTCTGGATAGATTTGATATAAATCTTGCCTCTATAGAGATCACCAGTACAGTAAAATATACAAAGCTAAGTTGTGGATTCTTGATCTCTTGTTTTCAGGAAACAGGGTTAACGTACAAAAAGAAAGAATTAGACAAATACAAGTCACTGTATTCAACACAGGGTAAAATGAGGTTTAATGGGTTGTTACATGCAGGTCATAACTCTACACAATCTGATGGCTGACCTGTGAAGCTAATAGTATTTTCCAGCAGGGAAAAAAGAAAGTGAAAACAGCCATAGTAGTGAGGGCAATAACTAAAACTTTTTAAAATTAAGGATATAATAAACACTTCTGTTCTCATCTCTCAAATGTATGTCTTTTTAGATCTGACAGTTCTAAAACATATGTTCTCAATATCAGACATTGTACTTGTGAACTAACACTCAGCTAACTGCCAGGTGTGAAACTAGCAAAATACTAAAGCATGTCTAACTTTGTGAAAGATGTAAATTATGATGAAACAACAATTGATTTTAAATATCACTGCTCATAATTGCATTTTGACTTATCTCCTACTTTGTATTAAGCAAAATTTTGAGGACAACAATACAGTCTAGAACATGTTAGTATAATTTTTATGTATTGGATGAAGATGTTGATTTTTTTCTGTGTATTTGTAAAGAGGCTCAAATCAATCCATTTCATCATTACAAGGGTTGAGTTCCTATTTTTATGCTCCACAAAGTGGAATGCTTAAGATGGGTGGGGGGAGTAAGTAATAATTACCACGTGGAAATGCTTTCGATGGCACAAATGTAGATACCTAGAGAATCAAGTTTATAACCTAAGGACATTTGATATCTGAAATCTGTCTCTTCAAATGAGATGCAATTACATTCAGTGAAATTTAGGTGAATAATTTAAGCTTTACATTAGCTGGTTTGTTAGTTTGTGCTTAGATGCTTAGGTTTGAGACAGCTATGGTATAGGTGCCATATCTTTTACCCTAAACTTCTTATATCACATATTCACATATTACAACTTTTATTAATATTGCCTATAAAACTATAAATATGATTCAGGTTAAGATTAGCAGCAAAGAGTTATAGTTAAGTTATATAAAGTTAAGTTATATAAATTATGACCTCAGATTTTCAATGTGTTTCTTAAGATCACTATAGCTTTTAGCTATTTTTTTAAGCTTGGTGGTAGAATAAGCTGAAACTCCTGATGTGGGGAAGTATTTATGGAAAAATAGAAAAAAGGGTAGAATATCCTGTAATGTGACTAGTTGAATGACAGCAATAGAACTCATGGAAGAATATTTTTAATATCTGATACTAATGATGTTAGTGTAATTAATGAGACAAATGCAGGTTTCATGGTGGAGCTCTTAGAGAAGCTTCTTTCTGCCAGAGAGCTCTTGCAATAGCTTGCTTTCTCACCTTCTCATTAGTAGCTAGCAACACTGTATATGCTAGATGTGGTATGAGAGGGGAAAGCAATTAATACAGAAAATGCAAAATAGTCTAATGTTTAAGAAAAGAAAAAAAGTGTTTTGTTTACTTCTTTTCTTGTATGCTCCTTAATGTTTGAACTTCCAGCACTGGAAATCTCGTGCTGGCTTGGGTATTTCTGCATTGGTAATTAAACAACATCTTTTGAGCTTTTGTATGTAGCTCCAAGTAGGAAATTTTTAGCTGATTTAGCTGATCTTCAAGCTAAAACTTGAGTCTTGCCATTTGATATTCAAGGTTTGCTGTAGTATACATATATATTAGGATACAAATATAGTAAGAAATTGTTGCCTGAGACAAACCCTGAAATTAATGGCTGTGTCCAACCAAGTTGTTTACAGACTGTGGCTGAAGAAGATAAAGTTGTTTAAGAATCACAGTGAGAAAAAGCACTTTGTATACCTTTGCAGTTGAAATACTCTCTAGAAAGGGAAGGGGACTGGGGAGTGGGGGAACACCCTAAAGCAGATTAACTTTGTGCTGTTACAATAACTTCCTACACAGATGGCAAAAGTGTTTTTTTTTCCTTGGGTGCTTAAACTGACTCTTCTCCTTAGACCACCCTTTTCAAAATCAAACGGGTAAAAGGGGTGCAGTTTTGCAAAATTAAATTGATTGCAATTCAAAACTGGAAGAAACACACCATGCCTTTAATATCACTTCCACTCCATGTGTGAGTTGAATTCCTAATTTTCATTGTCCACTGATGTTCTTTTAGTAAGCTTGGTGCAGCAAAAGCATTAGTTCTTTCACTCATTTTTCATTCTGCAGACTCAGTCTTTACTGCTATTATAAGTTTAACACTTATTTATTTGGTAGTATCTCCACTAGTTTGCTTACATCAGTTTTGTGATCAAATAGTTCCGTCAACTGATTAATTCAATAGATGAGAATACTTGGTTGAATTTCAAATATTTCCATGATAGTGAAAATTAATGCTATCTTGCTTCTAGTGCATTTTTATTTACACTAGGAAAAGTTGCATTTTCCATTACTGTATTACATATCTGGTTTCATTATCTTGTCTAGTCCAGCTATCTAGTTTAACTTATTCAAGTAACTATTTTGAAGACTCGGGATATATGGGAAGCTAATTTATTGCACAGGAAATCTTTATGTTCACATTCTAGAGCTTTTGTTTTTATTGAGTTTTTATGGTATTTCAAAACACTCAGCTTTTTGTATATTTTTATGCAGTTGAAGACCTCTTTCTTCATCTAAGTTTTGGTCCAAAGGATCTATTTTGCTAGCTGTTTTTTGTTTATGTTCCACATCTTTTTTTTTTTTTTTTTTTTTCTGCAAGCACTTTTTTAAACCTCTATTAAACTTTATATATAATGTGAAAAGACCTTTTAGGATAAAAAAAAAAAAAAAAAAAAAAAAAAAGAAAGCTTTTTAAGTCTTTGAATTAAGCATTAACCCTTTTGTTTACTTTACAGATTTTTGGTGCTTAAGCATTTAATTTATATTATTTAATTATATTATTAGATCCTAGAAATAAACACTGGAATATTATTTACTACCTTTTGTATATTGGATCATGAGGGAAAATTTCAAAATATTAAAAGTATTTTATTGCTGTGATATGGAAAAATATGATTGTAGAATAGAAATTTTCATTAAAAAAAATTAGTCACTAAGTTATTTAAGCAAGCAACTGACTGAGTAGGCTGAGTAGAGTTCTTAATATCTAGAAATTAAACAAAAAACAAGTGATGAGGAGGGTGGTGTTGCTATTGCAGATAAAGAAGGGATTCATAAATTAAATCCCTTTAAAGAAGGGATTCATAAATTAAAGGAAATGAATTTGTCCTTCTGTGAGATCAAACGAGATGTTGCTCTGACTGTTGCTGAAGCTATTGAAGATAAGGCAGAGCTGGAGAAGCCTGATCTCAATGGTAACTGCCTGGGAGAAGAGAGATATGAGCAACTGCAGGAGATCCTTAAAGGCTACAATACGGCAGCTGTGCTGGGATCTTTGAGTGATGATGTAGGGGAAGAGGAGGATGATGAAGAGGAAGAGGATGAAGAAGAAGAGGAGGAGAAAGAACAGCAACAGCTTAAGGAGAAAGGGCAGGGAGAACAGGTCAGTAATACATATAATGGTACTTAGTGCTTGAAGAAAATCTAATGCTGACTGACAAAAGAAAATCTGTTTACTCAGGAACTTGGTCTTACAGTACTTAATTATTTAAAGTTAGTATCAGGGTCCATGGCACTCTTTTTCTGAATAGACTGCAAGAACAACTTTACAGATTGTAACATAGTACAAGCATAAGAACTAAATTATCAATGCAACATTAACATGATTTTAGCAGTTGGCTTTCTATTTTGATTTTCAAGAGTTCCTCTGTGGAAAATGTAGGTATTGTTGATCTTCTAAGCCAATTTTTAGTTTTAAGAGTGTATCTCCCAATTCATGAGTACCCTGTTTTCTCTCCCTCATTTCAATTAGCTGACTCTTGCTCTGTCTCATCACTTCTCTTGGTGCTTAAGTCTCTGAAACTATTAAAATATGTTTGGGAAATGCACCCTGATAATTCCTTCTAGACCTACTGTCACCAACACTTATAAATGAGGCTCTAGGGGTTGTTATTGGAGAATTTTCTTTACAGGCTTTAAAGCAAAGTGTCATCTTCACAGCCTAGGATTTCAAGGTCTGACTGCCATGAAAAAAAAAATAAAAAAATCTGTGAAAAAGCTTTTGGAGATGTCATTTGAAGATGTAATTCAACTTGCTTCTTTAAAACACTTTTTAAAAAATGTTATGTATATTTAAAGAAAAAAATGATGTTCTAAAAAAGTAAACATTAAAATGTTCTGTAAAATATGATTATTTTTTTAATATCAAAACTAAAGTGTGCATAATAGACGTAATTTTCTTAGTAAGCATTTATTTCTGTATTACTGATCCATAAACAGAATACTCATCTTTTGTCTATCAGTGTTGAAGAGATTAGAACCATCATTCAGTTGGGGGGTTGCAGTGAAGGAGGCTACTGCTCAGAAAAAACGTGGTTAGTAAGAACTGTTGTCTTTGCATTTCTTCCCTTACAGCTGGAGATGACACTAAACAGTGCTAAGCTTCATAACTGGCATAGAATGAAAGCTTTACACAAATCAACTTGTTCTACATATAAATAAAATCCATAGCAGTGTGAGCTCTCCATTGTCATCTTCTCAAAGGTTCTAAGCACTGGTAGTAGCCTGTATTAGAAAAGTAGCATCAGCTCCAGATTCATCTTGCTATCAAACAGAACCCCCAGATCCCTTTTCAGGTTGCTCCTTCCCAGATGCAGAATGTGGCACTTACTCTTGTTAAATTCATACAGTTGGTGATTTGCCCAGCCCCCTAATTTGTCAAGATCTCTCTGCAGGTCTTCTCTACCCTTAAGGGAGACAATGCCTCCCCCTGGACCAGTGTTATCTACAGACTTACTTAGTATACCTTAGTATAACATAGTAGTTTCTATGGCTTATTATCTTTAATCCATCTTCTTTTGTATATCATGCGACAAATAAAAAGAAATGGGTTGGAACCTGAACATGTATTTCCCACTTTGCCTCTTTTTTGAAGACCCTGCAGTATTTGAACTGGATTCTATGTTGTATGATAGGGTAATATTTTGCTTTTAATGAAATATTTTATAAAATAATGATGCTATCAAGAATCTATCCTTATAAGCAGCAATGTAATTTTTGTTTGTTTGTTTTAATTTTTCTATATAAATAATGAACCCCTTTCTGATGTCTGTTCTTTGCTTTTGCTTTTGGCAAAGACAGCTTCCTTCACTGATTAAACAACCTCTTATTTGACAGTCATGTCAACAACAACAACTTAAGCTATTTGGTTAAATCCCCTATAGTTCATTTGTAGAGTTGTAGATAAAATGTTGGGGGCGGGTGGGATTCAGAATTTGATTATGCTTGTTTGGTATCACAGAAGAGTTTGCAATAAAGAATTGCAACAGTGTGTGTGCAAATGAAGCCAGAAAGAAGAAATACAGATAAAGGATATACAGACTGGCTCTTATGGAAAACAATGTTCATAGTTCCAGATTCCAAAATATAAACCCTTTGTATCTCCCCACCTTATCTGGCAAACAAAGATAAATCTGTTGCATCTACTTTCTGTTTCATGAAGGTGACAAAACTTTATGATTACTACTTATCCTATTACTTGAACTTATGGAAACTGAAAATGCTACAGCTTGTAAGACACATTTTGCATTTTCAGTTAAATTGTGCTGCTTTTGTTCTGTAATTTAGGAGAATATTCCAAAAGTTCTCATAAGAAAACTTTTAATAGTAGTTCATCGGTATTACTGAAAATCTTTAATTTGAGCAAGCACTTCAAGTTCTTTAGAAGTAAATGTCTATTGATACTATAACTCAACACAAAATTTAAAATGTGAAAATCAAATATGAAAGATTATTTGTGCTATATTGCTGTACATTAGTTGCAGGTTATACACACAGGGTTTAAGAAAGAAAATAATTCTTTTGCTTTTTGCAGTTGCAGGCATTATCAAATAAAGTATGAAGACTGATTATTTTATATACCTTAAATCAGATTGGTTTTTCATATATATAAGTGTGTGCATGTATATATAAATATGTGTATAACAGTTTCCTGTGATCTAAAAAACATTTCATCAGAATTAGTTGTGGACTGTAGATTGTTTAAACAGACTCTACTTCAAAGTCTGTAAAAGATTATGTTATAAATGTGTTACGTTTTAAATACAAACCTAATTTGAATATAAAATGTCTCTGGGTTTGATTTAAAAAACAAATAAAAGCTTTTGCTGAAGTTAGACTGCCTTGTACAAAAAGAAGATTCATGTATTTATTAGCAACAGTGGTAAGAAATGGAAAATCATTTGGAATGATCATAAAAAGCTATAATCTTTGCACAGAGTAATCCGTGACTGCCATCATCCTTGTCCAAATTCAAGTATTAGAATTTCTAGACCAGTAAAAAGACCATGAGAATACTGAGAGAATCTGAAGAGGGAAGAAGAATCAATAATATTGTTCTTTGAATTAACACAAAATCAGTGATCAGACTATAAATAGTACAATGAAGAATAGGCTAAAGGAAATGTAATCAGAAATATGTATTGTATCACAGGCTATTCTCTCTTTTTTTAATCATTTGAGATAAGTTATTCTGATTCCAGTACTCTGTTATATGAAAAATAATTTCCCTTACAATAAATATATTTCCATTTAAGTTCACAAGCTTAAAAATTTCTATGGTTTATTTGGCAGTTTTATCTTTTCTAATTTATTTTTAACATGATAATAGACTGCAGGTGGTTGAGATGAGACAGAAGACCTAATGACCCTGCTTTTTCTCGGGAAGAAGGTATTTATAAAAAAGGATTTATAATTAACTGATAGTAAATCATAAGCTGTGCATGGGATGCTTTCAGCCATTGCTTTCTCTCTGGTGATAACATATTAACATAATGGTCACAATACTTTCTGAGGACTGTAGCAGATTTTAGGTGATTTCCATAGACATCAAGAACTGTATTAAAGCAAAATATGTACTGTTGGTCCATTTATTTGGGTTAAGAAACTGGTCTTCAAGAGAAAAAAATGCTAAAGATCACAACTGGATTAAAGGTAGCCATACAAATAAAGATCTGTAAGCTTCTATTTTCATTTTGCATGCTCTGGCTCAAACTTCTAGAGTGAAGATTTTTTTTTTTTTTTTCTGAAAATTAATACATTAACAAGCTAGGCATTATAGATGGATCTTTAGATACTCTATGACCTTGGACAGTTATCTTTACTTTTGCCAGGTAGCCCCAGAAAAACAATGACAGGTCATATCTTATAGACTAGAGTAGCATATAAAGTGAAGTAGCAGTTAAAACATTTGTGTTTGTGTTTTTTTTTCCTTCAAATTTTTATTACATATGATCTCCTTCAATAGAATAAATACCTACATACTTAATTTTAGAAATTGACTTTAAGTAGGTAATAAACATTTATACCAGTATTTTAAATTTTGCCATTAAGCTTGAAAAAGTGTTTTTTGTTTGTTTGTTGTTTTTTTTTTTTTTTTTTTTTTTTTTTTTAACTATATTAGCAAAATAAGAGGTGCTTTAGGCAATTATGAAATTTCTATAATGTTATATTTAAATCATATAACTCATGATCAGATGCATAGAATATAATATAGGAGAAATATACATCTTCACCCTAACATTGATGGCCAGCGTGAATAACTTGAGCCAGTTGGGTTTGAGAAGGCTGTTAGAATACCTAAAAGTACTTTTATCTACATTTTTTGCTACTGTTGCTAGCTATAATTGCTGTAGCTACTAGCTACATATTAGTGTATGTGTTTAACAAAATTCCCCACTGTTAAAACCATAGCAACTGCCAAATGCTAAAGATGACTTTTTTAAGAATTAATATTTTCTTCGGGTAATTATTTTAAAGATTAGAATTGGTAGATGTTGGTTGCTAGCTGCACTTCCATGCCGGGGTTCAGGATGAGTAGCAGTGACATCCTTCGAATATGTCTGCACAAAAATCTCTAACATAGTTGTCTTTTACTGATATTATTCCCCTATCCCAAATTTACATTTGCTTCTGTAGACTAGCTGGTTGGCTGGAAAAAAGGTACAGATACAATGTTGTCATATGGAGAAGACATAGATGATCTACCAACACAATCTACCAACACAAAGATCGATTTTACAAGAGTACAAACATTATCAAAATACTTGGTGCACTTCTTGCTTGCTGTACGTCCTCTCCCATGTTATCAGAATCCTAACTTTCTGCCATAACAGCAAGGGGAAGATACCTCTTCTCTATATGACAAGCACAAAACTGTTTACATCCCAGCCTTTGAGTTATGCCTTCATTCCATCTGTGGCAGTAACTTCCCATAGGTACTTATCTAATATTTCTACCTTTGAATTTCATCCCAGAGAAGTGACTACAAGCTTCTTAATATACTTGAAGTTCCTGTTAACAAAGTCAATCAGGTCAAATACAATTTTTGTTTTCTCAAATATAATGTAAAAACAACAACAACTACAAATAACAACAAAACATATAATATATGTCAGCTATATGTACAGTGTGAAAGTCAGTAGTAGCCTTTGTATTTTATTTATAAGAGTTGAAATGAACATGTTTTTGCAATCTGGTGTCTACGAAGATGATAGACCTTTCCTCAAATGCAGTTATGTTGAACTGGCAGCTATACATGTTACCACCAAGGAGAGAAAAATAGAAAAACCTCTCTATACGCTACATATGTACTTTGTCTAGGTGTCTACTCTGAAGTTGCATTTGGCACTGGTACACATTTATTAAAAACTAAATTAAAAGGCAAGTGTGTTTCTGTATAAGATGATTTTTTTCCTTAAACTTACTGCAATTGTTTCTGTGGATAGAATTGAGAGATAATTGTGGTAGGCTTCTAGGTGAGGGAAAGCAAATGCAAGTTCTTCCTATAATAATATTGTGTTCCCAGTTTTGTAACTGTTTTCTATGGAAATTGAAGCTTTTTAGAGAGCTTTAATCATTTCTGGTGAGGCATCTTACAGATTTCAGTAGCAGGCAAGGCTTTTATGAAGGCTGACTTTGACCTTATTCAGTTATAAAAACTGCTGTACACAGTGAATAGTAATACTTGGACTACTTCAGGAATGCCATGGTTACAGGTCAAACTTGAATGTTTGAAATAATCTTACTTGATTCATTAGGACTGTTCTGTAACCAAGTTTTCCTCATCCCCTCTTTAACATAACTGAGGAAAAATTAAGAGTTAAAAAGAAACAAACAGCCAATACCACCACTACCCCCCCCCTCCCCCCCCCCCAAAAAAAGAGACAAAAACAAACAAACAAAAACAAACAAACAAACAAAAACCACTGGACTAAATGTAATATAAAGAAACATGACAAGATGGAAACATTGATGTGGATGAAAAGGAGTGTCAGAAGAGATTTTAAAAGCTTGGTTTATCTTAAACTAGTAAAAAGGAGTAGCTATGTGGAGTTGTTTTTTTTTTATTATTTTTTTACCCACCTGCAATATTTTCTTCCTTTTTTTTGCCCTCTGATAATAATTTGAAAAATAATTTAAAATGTTTTAAAAATATTTTTTGAAGGAAATAGTGATATAAAATTATAGTTTCTTCATGAAAGCACTTAGAAAATGGTGTCTAGCCATGAAGATTTTGAATTGTCTTTAAATTAGAGAGTGATATTTCAAAATTGAACCTGATAAATCCTGCAAAGAAATCATATAATGTGTTTTAATGGTAACAGTAGAGTTATAAATTGGGATCACATGACCCACAGACACTCAGGCATTCCTAGAATGAAAGTGAAATCATTCTTGATGACTGCCTGTTCACTCTGTGTACATGCAATTAATTCCATGTTTATGGACTTCTGTTGGTTGGGTATGCTTCCTGGGGGTAAAGAGGGACATTCAGAAAGAATGTGAAAAGGGATGGCTTTCTCTGGCCATGGGCATTCATTATTGGCTCAAGGGGCAGATATAGAGCTGTGTTTGTGTTCCACAACTACATCAGTTCAGAAGAACTTCTTACAGATATAAATTCTTTCTGGGCCTATTTTGTCCCTTCTGCACTGTAATGTTTATTCAAGTACTCGGCCTTTTACCTACAGTTACATGGCTGCAGAAGGCTTGCTCTCAGATTGAATGAGGTTGGGATATACCTTGTGTGATACATCTAACCAGTCCCTTACCTTATTCTATTCTCTTTGTATGTAGCTGCTTTTCAGTATGTAGCTGCCTTTTTTTTTGTTGTTGTTTTTTTGTTTTGTTTGTTTGTTTGTTTTTTGGGTGGTGGAGGTGTTCCATTTTCCTTGGGGTGGGCAGAGGGAGAGAATCTCATGTACATAAGATGTAAAGCTTATAGGCTGTTGAATGTGAACTAAAACATATTTTGTCTACTAATTAAGACTGTTGACTTCTAACAAGTGTCTGGTACTGTACAAAAGAGAATCCATGTAAATCTCGAGTGGCATGAACACTCTTTACTGTATTAATAGCGTGATCAAATTACAACCTTTATCTTCAAAATCAGAAGTGTTTCTGGAGCAATTGTTTGGAAGCACAGGTTTAATAATGCTGCTGATTTCCAGCTCAGTTACTGTCCTGCTCCAATCTCTAACATCTGATTGTCTTGTTTTCCATTGCCCAAAGGAAATACAATCATAAAAGTAATTGTGGGATAGTATGAATGTTTGTCATTTCTGCACTTGTGCCAAGAGTTATCAGGGAATCTATAGGTTACTTTCCAGCACCCAAAAACATACTGACACACAGGTTGAGTTGCCTTTATTTGTATTCAAAAATTCTAAACATTATTTCAGATTCTCTTTCATTCCAAAAAAAAAAAAACTATAGTTGATTACCAAGAACGATATTGAAAAGCTGCTACTGACTAGAGTTCTTTGTGGCTGCTGACATATTTTCTCTCTTTGAAATGTCTTTTATGGGGGAAAAATCTCTAGTCCTATCACTGGCTACAAGAGAGGGGAAATCTGTGCCTGCTGCTCTGCTCCCCCTAGTGAGGAAGCTGTAAGACCATAAGCTCTTACCTCAGTCTCCTCTTCACTAGACTGGACAAACTGAGTGACCTCAGCTGCTCACAGTACTTGAGGTGAGGTTGCACCAGCACAGAGCAGACTGGAACAATGCCTTCCTGTGACCAACTAGCAATGCTGTGCCTGATGCTCCCTGGGATATGGTCAGTCCTTTTGGCCACCAGGGCATACTGTTGACTTGTATACATCTTGCTGTCAAACAGAACCCCCAGATCCCTTTCCAGAGGCTGCTTTCCAGCCTCTCATCACTCAGACTGTAAATATATCAAGAGTTGCCCCTTCCCAGGTTCAGAATGTGGTGCTTGCTCTTGTTAAATTCATAAAGCTCAGCCCTCTAATTTGTCAAGATCTCTCTACCCTATAGGGATTCAACAGCTTCTACAAATTTAGTGTCACCTGCAGAGTTATTTAGCATATATTTGAATCCTACATCCAAGTCATTTATGAAAACTTTAAAGAGAACTGCCCTAAAATTGTAAGTCACTTAATGTGATTTTATTAATTCTGATGAAGTCAATGCAAGATGCCTCCATACTGTATGTGTGAAAGTGAAATATTGTTGGGTTTAGGCTTCCTGTCTTAACACAGAGTAATTTTCAGACTTCGGTAGCTTTTGTTGCTGTAAAGTATAACATATTTTGTTTGGACAACTAAATACCAGTTGCATATTCATTTTTCTCTTCAGGTGGCTGATCATAAGAGCATGATTGAAGTTATTTTTACCATTTTCAACTGTCATCATATACCTAAAATAACACATTTTCACTAGAGTAAAATTTATGCTCTAATAACGTGGCTGATAAAAAATAAGTTCATGGTGGAATAGAGCTATTTAAAAATGAATTGTAATATTTAGTATCATAGTATCTAGGTTATATTTTTTGTATGGCTGGAGAAAGTTGAAGAATAATAAAAGCTGAGCAGTTGTCAAGGACACAGTGGTGTCACCATCATACTAGACATTAGATCTCTGCTGTAAATTCACTTTAAACACAGGTAAGAATATTAAGTATCTATCAATTATCTATTTTTTAAGAAGCTTTGAATTTTTAGATAAAAACACTCCTTATTAAAAATAAATAAATCAATTACAAGTCTGGTATAAAATGCATTACTATTCCAAATTAATTGCACTGAAAGAACACTGATGTGAGGACAGGAATAGAATTGGGATTTTTCAGCTTTAGTGAATAAAATTGTGATTCAAGAAGGGAGATTTCTTTCATAGTAGCAGAATTTTTAAGTCTGAAACCTTTTTAGTGGTGTTTTGGTTATAGACACACGTTCACTTTGGGATTAAATTAATTGTGTGTTTTTTTTCTTTGTTTTTATGAGCTTTTCTATCAGAGCTAGCAGGATAGAGAAGTTGCTAAAAGATAAAAATGTGTAGGAATTATATTTATTGTCTTACTAGTTTGATTACTTCTGTTTTGGTTGATTTTGGTATAGACTGAATGCTCTCTACAATCCCCATTTCAGGGATTGTCCAGTTCAGCTACTTGACTGCTCAGTCATTATTAAATTTACAGGTTTCTTGCAAGAGTGCTTGGGATAACTTAAATGTCTTTGTAGTGATTTGACACTGCTTTTGCAGCAACTTTAGCCCATAACTTAGTCTTATAGTTAGTTTATCAGCTTTGACAATAATTATAAACTAAACTAATAGGGTTTATTTTGTACAGAAGTCTCCAGTGATGGATGCATATTATATCATTCTCCTGTCATTCCCAAAACATTTTCTTAAGCTACATCTTACATCTATTTCTAAAACAAAAAGTTTTAGAATAAATTGATCTTTGCTCATAAAGTGGTTTTAATCAGGTGGGCTGCTGAGCTACACCACAACCGCTCTTTCATTCCACCTCCTCCAAGAAAGGGGAAGAAAATATGACGAAAAGGGCTCAAGGGTTGAAATACAGTCAAGGAGATCACTCAATAACTATTGTCACAGCCAAAACAAACTAGGGAGATTAAAGAAATTTATTGCCTATTACTAACAAGGTAGAGAAGTGAGAAACAAAAGAAACAAATCAAAAACACCTCCCCCCCATCACAGAATCACACAGAATCACAGAATCACAGGTTGGAAGAGACCTCAAGATCATCGAGTCCAACCTCTGACCTAACACTAACAAGTCCTCCACTAAACCATATCCCTAAGCTCTACATCTAAACGTCTTTTAAAGACCTCCAGGGATGGTGACTCCACCACTTCCCTGGGCAGCCCGTTCCAACATCTAACAACCCTTTTGGTAAAGAAGTTCTTCCTAACATCCAACCTAAAACTCCCCTGGCGCAACTTTAGCCCATTCCCCCTCATCCTGTCACCAGGCACCCCCCTCGCTACAGCCTCCTTTAAGGTACCTGTAGAGAGTGATAAAGTTGCCCCTGACCCTCCTTTTCTCCAGGCTGAACAAGCCCAGCTCCCTCAGCTGCTCCTCCTAGGACTTGTTCTCCAGACCCCTCACCAGCTTCGTCACCTGTCATGGTTTAACCCGGCCGGCAGCTAAACACCACGCAGCCGTTCGCTCACCCTCCCCCCTCCGTCTCTGGGACAGGGGAGAGAAATGGAAAGTGAAGCCCGTGAGTTGAGATAAAGACAGTTTAATAAGACAGGAAAATAATAATAACAAAAATAATAATAACAATAATAATAATAATAATAATACAATGGTGATAATAGGAAAGTAATAATAATATGTACAAACAAGTGATGCACAATGTAATTGCTCACCACCCGCTGACCGATGCCCAGCCTCACCCCGAGCAGTCCGGCCCCCTCCCCCCGGCTAGCCACCCCTATATATTGTTTAGCATGACGTCAGATGGTATGGAATACGCCTTTGGCTAGTTTGGGTCACCTGTCCTGGGTCTGTCCCCTCCCAGCTTTTACTGCACCCCCAGCCTGCCCGTTGGCAGGACAGAGCAAAAGGCTGAGATGTCCTTGGCTTAGTATAAGCACTGCTCTGCAACAATTAAAGCATCGGGGTGTTATCAGCACTCTTCTCATCCTAAGCCAAAACACAGCATTCCACCAGCTACTAGGAAGAAAATTAATTCTGTTCTAACTGAAACCAGGACATCACCCTTCTCTGGACTTGCTTGAGCACCTCGATGTCCTTCGTGTAGCAACGGGCCCAAAACTGAACACAGTACTCGAGGTGCAGCCTCACCAGAGCCGAGTACAGGGGGGCGATCACTTCCCTAGCCATCCACCCTCTTCCACCTCCTATCCCCGAGTGGCACAGGAGAACAGGGGTTGCAGTCAGTCCATAGCACTTTGCCCTCTGACATTCCTTCATGGTTACTCTCTTCTGCTCCAGCGTGGAGTCTTGAAGAACTGCTCCAGATATGGGTCCATACCATGAGGTCCATCGGTCAGAAGCAAACAGGCAGCAGCTCATTATTGAGCATCCAATTTATTGTTTATATGGAAATATCACTTCATGTAAACACGAGTCTATACAATACTAGCACTGTAAAAAGTAGTTCTGGCTTCAAAGTGAAAGGTATTGATATCTTTTCTGTCATGCTTTTGTTAAAATGATGTAATTTCGCTCCACACTGTTATTCCCAGGTTTGTTTTCTGGTTCAAATTCCTGCTCCCCTGCAACCTGGAAGCACTCTTTTTGGTGCAAGGCTCAAATGAGGTTTCAACCCTGTATAAGAATTCACCTGTGAATTTCAGTTGTGGACCCAGGGTGCACAGAGTGTTGTTGCTGCTGTTAAATTGAAGCCCAGCTATCAGTGCATGTCCTTGCTATCCAAGAAGCTTTTAAAAGCTTCTACCTTGTGAAATTCTGTATTTTCAAAAGAAATGCAGTTCAATGAACCAAGGCAGCAGAAACAGAGTATTGATTACCTGTAACCTTTCTACTGCCTTTTTTTTTTTTTTTCTCACTGGGTGTGGGTAATGATTCTGTCTTTCAATTTAGTTCCATTTAGTTGCACTTCTCCCCTCACATCCATGGCCCATAAACAGACCTCACATTTAAGCTTTTGTTTGGTATACTTTTTTTTAATTATTATGATTAGGAGAAAAAAAATAGCCTTGTGCAACTGTTGTGAAGGGGAAAGGGTGAGAATAACCGAAGAGGAAAATTACTATTTAGTCTCCCATGAGAATAAGATATACATCTGGAAAAAAATACAAGAGAGGAGAGGTTAAATGTGGTTGAGGTAGGATTATAGCTCCCTGGCTATGAAATTCAGCAGTCATTTGTGCAACACCCTATAATTTTTTTGAAATATTATAAATCTAAAAGAGATCATAATTAAAATATCATTGAATTTTCATAAAATTAGGGTGATAGTTTAAAACTTGGAATAATTTTTCTTCCTTTTTTTTTTGTTTTCGTTGTTGTTGTTTGTTTGTTTGTTTTGACACTCCAGAACTTATTTTATCTAGCAAAGGGATGAAAACAGCTGTTATCCTAGATGCCCATATCAGGGACAGACAGTAGCCTGAAAAGCAGGGTACGTGGGGGAAATACAACAGCACGTGTGCAAATTCTACTGTGCTTATGCCAGACCAGAACCTCTCTCTTCCAGCCACCACTTTAGTGGCATTTTTGATGTGTCATATAGAGTTATCAATAAGTCTTTTTTATGCAGACAATTTTCAAAATGCATGCCTCATTGATCCAATTCCCCCCCCCACCCCCCCAAGATGTCTTGGACAGTCTTAGATCAAATCTAAAAATAACCATTTGAAGAACACCTGCTATTTTAACTTCTTTTATTTGAGTAAAAGTTGTAGACTAATATTAGCAGCCACAAGTGGTCATACCAGTGGCAGTCAGGAGACTGAGCACCTGCTTATTTCTGCAAGCAGCCAGCAGTGATGGATGGGCCGTGATTTAAGGGGCATGTGTTGACAACAGGCTTCGTGGACAAGTGGTTACAGCTACTTGTTACTGATTAGTCCCACTAGAGATGAGGGGGTTTCTATCAGTATTCTGATGACTTTTACAAAGAGATAAGGAAAAAGGATAGTGCCATGAAAGTTATTACTGCACTAGAGTAGATCCATCAAAATGCTGACAAAAATGAGGAATGACTAAAGATAAGTTGTGCATCTGCTTTTAGGCTTTAATAAATAATAAAATGGCAAATGTCCCCAGATGACTTAATGTTGTAGGCAATTGCATGTAATAAAGACATCATAGCTATGCTAAAATCCTCTGGAGAGTATTGTGGAATGCATGGATTCTTAGTATCACTGCAGTTTTCCCAAGTATGAACATCAGTCATTATTTCCTCTGAAACCAGTGATGGTTCCGTCAGTAATGGAAGACTGAAGAAAAAATAACTCAGGATATTTCCCTTGTCTGTTTCAACAATTTTACATTTTTTTATTTTATTTTTTTTTTCTCCCAGAGGATAAAATACAAGACCAAATACAGAATTCTGGCATGGACACTCACTTCTATGAGCAGAATAAAACTAAACAACAACAAAACAATCACACACACACACACACACAAAAAAAAGATACAGCATTTGCTCTTAAAATACAGAAAGCTGTCTACATTGTTTTGCAGATGTGACTCATTATAATCAATAAAAGGACATGACTTTTACATAAAACATTTATTAACTATAAAATAAGAAGAAAAGAATTTTCTGGCTTTTACATAGACTTAGAAGCAAAACCAAACAGTGTCTTGGTAGTTCTAAGACCAAATCAAATCCTGTATATTTAAATTCCACATATTGATATTACATACTTATTTCACACTATGGACAAACGGCTTCCACTTCATTTGGAATGGGAATTATGAGTTTGTCATCTATATCTTTGTCTTAGCACAGCTGGAAAGCATCTGCATACTGTAATGTGCTTTATCAGTTTAGAAGTAATAGTTTTTCAATAAGGCTTGTTATTTCTAAATAATAATTTGAATGTAAAGTGTTTTTCTCTTGCTCATGATTAGTGTTCACTATCTAGTATTGTGCTCTTTTACTCTCGCACCCATTTTATTATTTCAGAATTTCTATTGGAAAATCTCAGTAAGTTCTCAGAAATATAAAAATATTTATCCACCTATTGCATTATAATAGGTAAAGAAGTGTTTCATTCCTGTGTGCTGTTGGTAATTCTCAATCAATTTGTTAGTATAGCCTTCCTCCCTTCATTACAATTGAGGGACCTGAACCTATTCTGGTTCTTTTGCTTCCCTTTTGCTCTAGAAATTGAGAAACACTTCATCTTTGCATAGTTTTCTTCTGCCAGGATGCATTTATCATACTAAAAGTCATTCCTTTTTTGCTATGAGTCATGAGGAGTTCAACTGTAGTCTTTGCCCTCTGGTAGGGGACATGAGTAATCTGGCTAGGAATAGCACAGATCTGTGGACACAGCTGAAGACTACTTTGCTTCAAGGACACATGGGATTGCATTTGGCAGATACAATTTGGGGAGCAGAATGAGAAGCCTGGCTCTGTATGGCTGATGATGCAAGAAGTCTGTATTTATGTTTTCTGTGAGATAAGCTTGGCCAGTTTAAATTTTGCCATTCTGTGGCTTATTTGCCTTTGTCATGCTCAGAGAATGCAACAACTTGCAAACAGAGTAGATAATCAGTAGTTTTACCTGTGAGGATGGGTGTGATTTTGCACTTAAAATGGGGCCTAAAAATACTGATAAACCTGAGATAGGTAAGACTCTTAAAATAATTGATCTGCCTACTCATTAAAAATAAATAAATAAATCCAATTTACATAAACTAACTACTCATACAATACAGCAGTACCTGATTATTGTAGTGCTTTTCTATATATATATATATATATATATATATAAATTGTGTAGCTGTGCATAGCAAATCAGTTGCTCAAATCACTTGGAAAGCATGCTGTGGCATTTGAAATAAGCCGCGGGTACTGAAGCTGCTGAGCTGTAAACCTTGTGAAGTGGGAGTTAATTGCATGTTTTGGTCATGTGGGCACATGCTGCTGTTGCTAGGTTATCTCAAGATGAGAATAGATGCTGCATCTGCCAATTGCACAAGGGAAAAAAATGCTTTCATGTCGTATCAGATATGCTGAGACCATGACCTCATCCCACACAGGCTTATTAACAGTGATGGGCAGGAGTTAAGGCCAGCCACCCAACAAGCAACTGCTCTGAAATACTCTATGCACTAGCACTGAAATGAAAAGTCCAATGTTAATGACAAAACCTATGCATATTCTGCAGAAAGGCAGACTACATCTTTTCATTGAAAATAATATGAAGACATACTACATCAACTTTAAATACTAGTTTAGGAGTGAACATATTTTCCAAAGCATTTGATGTGTAACACACGGTTTTATACCGTAACATTGTGGTAACTCAACACAAAAATTTGCAGAAACATGTTGCCCTGAGGCATTGGATCCAGCACGACCTTGCCGATAAGTACAGACTGTTCAGGAGTGCGTATCGTGCTCTCGTCTGTGTATGTAGTCTTTCTTTCGGCTGATTTCCTATAATCACCTTTTGAAACAAAGTTGCTGGAAATGATATATGCACTCTACATCCAATATTCAACACTGAAAATAAGTTTACTAACAAATATCTCCATTTAGGGAGATTTACTAGGAAAAGTGAATTAGTAAATTTAAATGAGTTTATTATCCTAGAACTACTTCTACACATCCACTGTTGCTCCAAACATCTATGTAATCTGATTTTTTTATTTTTTCCACTCAAAAATATTGGTGTGGAAAGTTGCTATGAGTAGTGTGTAAGCCTTTTACCAAAGTTTTGCTTTAGGTCTTCTATAATTGTGGAAGGGAGGAACATCCTTAGTAGATTAATTTACCATAAAGAACAACATTAGGCTGTGAAAGATTTCATATTTTCCCACTATTTGACTAACTTACAGTAGGAACACCATTTTTAAATAGTTAAACTTAAATGATATAAAAGTTCAGTAGCAACAGATAGTTAATGTGATTTTCTGCTCACTTGAGGGGACTCAATTGAAATGGGTGTCTTCCAGCAAAGAATG
The DNA here is from genome assembly GCF_047663525.1 of Anas platyrhynchos. Lineage (NCBI taxonomy): Eukaryota > Metazoa > Chordata > Aves > Anseriformes > Anatidae > Anas > Anas platyrhynchos. The sequence continues at coordinate 27,388,372 of NC_092590.1, read as the reverse complement.
GCATAGTTGAAAGCAACTCAAGAGAAAGGAATCTTTGTCCTTTCAAAATTTTCCCTGATCCACGGAATATGACACTTGAAGCTATGCTATTACTTGAAGTTGAATTTACTATAAGTTTGAATGACTGATGTTGAATATAGGACATATAAAGTAGCAAGTGGTTTACAGGATGGTTGTGTAGGGATTAACAAAGTCCCTCTGTGAGTATATCATGCAAGTCTTTGTAGAAAACTCCTTGAAAACCTTCTGGAATGTCCAACACCAAGTACAATTGGACACAGGATCTCACAAAGATGTCACCTTGTGACATGATTTGACTTGACATTTCCTGGTTCTGTGCAATGATTTTGATACTATATGACAGAAATATGTTTTTATTCGATATGACCTTTCCAGCTACTTTTTTTCTCATTTTGGGCACCAACCTATTTTTTTCTGTCTATATGTTAAATGGACTACATAGTGTCTGTAACATTCAGTGTAGTTATAACACAGTTATTCATTGTGGAGTCCATTAGTTGATACTTCCACAATTGACTTAAGCAGTTTAATGTCAGTAATAGTTTTCTGTGACAGTACACTTTCATCCCTCAAGCAACATTTTGTGGGAATGTCATGAGAACACAATCAAGTCAAAATATTCTTTACTAGATATACTCATGCCACTATGACTTTGCTTTCTAAAAAAAAAATGGTAAAAGCATTATTTACTTGCTAATTGTACTACTGTGTAGACAGCACTAGATTGTCTGCACTATTTGTCATACAACCTGTTGTTCAAATAACATAAAATTTCTAAACTGCATGACCCAATACTGGTGGTGCTAATGGCACCTCAATTCCAAGGCCTACACATATGAGAGTAAGAAATGTTTTGTGTCTTTTTGGGGGTTATGACCCTGATCTCTACTATCCCACCACTGAAGTCTCTCTCCCAACTCTAATCCTGCCTTGGTATCATCATCTCCAGCCCCTGCTTTGCTTTAATGTTCATACTTCCAAAATTTATACTGGATGTGGCCACATTTTTTTAATCTACTTTCTTGGTTAGAAGTTTGGAAATTAGTGAACAAAATCAAATAATGTATGTTCTGAACTTGGTAAAAAATAAGGCAAAATTGAGATCAGGATTTGATCTTCTAGTAGTCAATGTCACAGAGAAAAAATGTATGCTAGATAACATCCTCGTGTTTTTTTGTAATTTCCATTGTCTTTGCTATGTCTTACTTTTAAATTATTGACACAATTGCCCTGAAAATAAACTGTCCATGAGTTAGAACAGCATGGATTGAAGTTATGCAAATGAATCCTGTTTCACTCAGCTGCAAACTGAACTTCCTTTTTTTTTTTTCTCTTAGAAATTTTGCACATACATCATAAAGATTCATCTTGAGATCAGTTTCTTCACCACTACTGAAAAAAAAAAAAAAAAAAAAAAAACAACTTTTTTTTCTGTTGCTTGTGTTTCACATGCTCCACTTATCACTAGTTTTCAAGATCAATGAAGTTTTCAAAGAAAGCTTCTGCACCACAGTAAGCTTAAGAAATGTTCAGATGAAGAACTTTCTGCAGTGGATATCATGCATATTTTCCCACCTTTGCAAAGCAGCAAGAATATATTATTTGAGATTAAATCTAGGGTAGTTAATATACTAGCAAGTAAATAGCTCGACAATAGTTCGACATAGATTTAGGTTCCTTGTAACAAATATAACAGATTCTTGAAAGAAAAAAAAAAAAAAAAAAAAAAAGAGAAAAAAAAAGACACATTTTCTGATGCATTTATTATTTGTCTCTTTCTGGAGTGTCTTTACAATGATGAGGTAGATAAAGAGACTTTTTGGCCACTTTTGTTTAAGCATGATATGCAGTATACAGAAAATCTATGCATGTGTGCAGAAGAGAAGATTATTGGACAATAAGTTGTTTCTGTGATTCGTTTATTTTTTTTTTCTTTCCTTTTTTTCTCAATTTTTTGGTATGTTGTTCTGCAGGTCTAGTTGTCTGAAGTAGTAGCTTGACATATCATTTATAAATGGTTCAGCAATATATGATTACCTTTCTTCAGTTACAATCTGTTACATTGATTTTTCTTTGCATACTTGCACTTGGAGAATACTGGTAAGAAACTGAACTCCGAATCCTTTTATTTTCTACTATTTTTTCTCTTTGTACTGAATAATATTTATTGTAGCTGTATAGAAATCATTTAATTTGTTTTCCAGAAGTCTAAGTAAATATTTTAGTCTTACAAAACTTACTTAGAAGTTTATTGAAACTTAATAATTTCCATCTAACCCTGTTGCTTTCCTTTTGCCAAAAATCTGACTTTATTTATTGTTTGCTAGAATGTTTTTTCTTTTACCTTTATACCTTCAAAATTCATAATGACAGAATGCATTTTCACTAACAATAAATGAAAAATTATTATAAAGGGTAAAGTCCTCTTTGATGGTGTTGCACTCTTGTAAGTGGATATTAAATATCTGTAGACCACACACCATACTGCTGCTTTTGTTTCAAAAGGTTATGGTCTTGCATTAAACTGACTTTATACATTGTATCACTCAAATTTATGTTGCTTTCAAATAAAACAAAGATCTGTATGCATATCTGAGCTTTGAACAAACTGGATTAGAAGTATGCTAAAAAAGATGTTGATAGATGTTGACAGAACAGTAACAACAGAGAGGGAAAAAAACCTGCTGTTTCCCTGAAAGACAACTTTTTGGAGGGCTGGTGAAGGGAAGAGAGCAGAGGATGGATGTTTGTGATCTTTAAATTACTCTTTTCAAAAAAGTTCAGGGTCAAAGCAGTCAATACAGTAGTCAATGCAATGTAGGTCAATACAGTCTCTCTTAAATAATTACACCCACCCCTGTAATTATTTACAGTGTAGAGGGTTACAGCTGTTAACCCTCAGTTAAACAACAGGAAAATAAATTTTACTCCCGATGAAAATCTGGCTCACGTGCACCCTTAGGGACATGTGCAAGAAATATGAAAAACAGTATAAATGCTTAAAATATATATAAGCATTTAATATAATATTCACTAGATTGAAGTGTTGATGAGCTTTGCAGATACTCTGACCGAATTACACACAAGCCAGTTTAAACTAATGTAAGTACATCAGGGAGGTAATGAGTGTATTCTGCCTATCAGCAAAGGAAATTTAGTGACTTGGTACCATAAAAATGAATCTTTGTACCTTCCACCTGAAGCTCCTCACATCTGTTTGCAGCTTGACATGGGGAAAGGCATAGAAGTACATTTTTTATATAATCAGAAATCTGTTGGACAGACACTAGTTGAACAACAAGGATACAATAGGACTAGCTGAATGAAGTGTCAGTAATTCTCTGTGTTTTTGATTTCACAGTTTGAGTTCTAAAATAAGTCTTCTCCTAGTTTTGAGATAAGGTAAATTCTTGCTGTATCCCACAGTTTCTTGAGATTTGTGTTATACTGATAAGCTGTCAAAAGAAACGTGAATTAAAAAGACATTTGAAGCTGAATAATTATTATTTAAAAAAAATAATAAAAAATCATATAACAAACTCAAATCAATGGGACAGTCTCCAGGCTTTTCCTCTTTTTGCGTCTCTAGACTTTCTTCTTTTCCATCTAAAAGGAGGGGGAAGGGTTAGGGTAGATGCCATGCACCATGGCATTGTTGAATCATCACGTTTCAGGATTAGTTTTGTTCTGAAGGATCCTTTTTAAAATTGATAACAATTTTAGATACATATATTATACAATTAGTATATTCTCGAGTTTGTATTCCTAAACACTTTTTGTTTAGATATGCTGCCTAACACAAATTGTAAAATCCATGCACCTGGTTCTATTTTACTTAGTACAATGTAAAGTATTCTACCTAGTCATAATATAAAGTGCTTAAAGTAAAGAAGCTCAAAAAAAAAAAAAATCTTTATTTTTTTTCTTCAATGAATAAAAAATATAGACTTGAGGAAGTATCCAAAGTAAAACTGCTTCAAAAATTTATTTCTGAATATAAGATGATTTCAAAGTTATAGATCTCTTGAGTCTTTAGATTGTTTCAGTATGTTTCCTGAGTGCTTTTGTAAATGATGAAAGTGTTGTCAATTTTACCTGCAACATTTCATTTCTAATAGTTTCAGATCATCCAGTGAAAGAAACTAATGAAGTAAGAGTGAAACAGTCTATAGATTTGAATTTTAGATTAAGAGGAGGTCAATGTTTTGATTTAAAATTCCACTTTTCTTAATTACTGTTAAGTGAGCTTTCTGAGTCTCCATGTGCATACGTGTACTTGTGGTTTAACCTCAGTGGGCAGCTCAGCACCATACAGCTGCTAGCTTACTCTCCTCAGGTGGGATAGGGAAGAGAATTGGAAAGATAAGTGTGAGTGCTTGTGGATTGAGATAAAGACAGTTTACTAACTAAAGCAGAAATTGCACACACAAGCAAAGCAAAACAAGGAATGCATTTACTACTTCCCATGGGCAGGCAGGTGTTCAGCCATTTCCAGGAACGCAGGTGTCCTCATGCATAATGGCTTGGAAAACCATTACTCCAAGCTCCACGCTACCTACCTTCCTTCTTCTTTGCCCCATCTGTTATTGCTGAGTATTACACCACATGGTGTGGGACAGCCCTTTGGTTGCTTTGGGTCAGCTGCCCTGGCTGTGTCCCCTCCCAGCTCCTGGTGCACCCCCAGCCCTCTTGCTGGCAGGCCAGCATGAGGAAATGGAAAGGCCTTGTCTCTGCAAGCACTGCTCTGCAAGATGTGAAAATATCAGTGTGTTATCACCACCAATTTCATCAAAAGTCCAAACCATAGCATCACACCAACTTCTATAAAGAAAATTAACTCTATCCCAGCTAAAACCATGACAGTAATCTAAAATTTTGCTGACTTTTCTATCTTATTCTACATTGCAAATGTAAGTAGTAAATTCTAGAGCTCTTTCCACATAAGAGATCCAGAGTTATTAGCAAGGAGTGCAGTAAGTTGCCTGCTTTTTCCATCTGACATCTTTTTAGCTTTCGTTTCTGACCGCTGTTAGCTATTGAGCTTTTCTCTGTCACAGAACCTACCACTTTCATTTTTTTAAGCATCCCACGTGCTCAGTGAGTTATTTAGAACAGATTCAATTCAGATTGCTATTAGACAATGCAAATGGAAAACAATGATCTTTTTTTGACCTCTAGTCTTTGATGGAGTCCTTTCTTTACTTGCATGGTTGCTCATTATTTCATGATTTATATATATATTAATCTAAAGATTACTTATTTCTTAGTTTCAATTATTTTCCATTTGTTTATCATACTTTCTGAGCCACATTATTTACATGCAGTATATTTTCAAGCTTCACCTGGCTATTTAGTAAGGTCATCCACAGTGGCACATCTGTTACTCCTCTGACAAGTCACAGTCCTTCCTAACAAGCCTCAGCCATGTCCAGCACAATTTGAATAGCTGCGATTCATACCTTGGTCAATCACTGTGTCTCTGGAAAGATCTTAATAGCTGTCTAGAGAAACTGAAGTCTTGAAACTTATATGCTTGGCGATTTCATTTATTTCAATATTGAAGGCTTTGCTCCCAATACTGCTCTTCTGTCACTGAGAGGTACAGTAACATTCAAGGCAGGCAGCATGGAACTAGGATTAAAATGTTTGTTTTTCTTCTATCTTGTTTTATTTATATGACTGCACTTGAACACAGAGTGGGAAGGAAGGCTGGTTCTGACTGTGAATAGTTGCTCACAATTGTTTCCAGCCGTGGCTGCTTACAGCTTCCAACAAATCCATGCTTAGTTGTAACTGTGAACTGCAGGTAATTGCAGTGGTTTCCCCATGACATAGAACTGTTGCTGTGAAAGAAGTGTGCGTGCATGTAAATTCATACTGGTGAGACTAACATTTTTACTGTTATTACTCTGCTTCTGGGTGTGTTTTTGTGTAAATTCAATGACAGTTGAGATTAGAGTACAGCTTTTAGCTGTATTTTTATAGAATTAAACAAAGTATTTTATCATGTTAGACCACGGGTCCTGTATCTGTGAGTAACTTGTACTTTCATGAACACCTTTTCTTTTCCTTTGAAAAGTTGGAGAGAACGTGGACCAAGTGGTGGTTTTCTCCTATATGTTGAGTATAATAGCCTCTGTACTACTAGATTTAGGTAGACTAAAACTCCAGACTCAGAAGACCTCATGTGCTGGGGCAGCCATAGGATGGAAAAGTCATTTTGCAAATTTTGTTATAACGTGCAGAGGAAGGATGTTTATATTCTGCAAAATGTATATAACTAGATAGAATTTGTATTTTCAACTGAGCGTGTGTGCATATGTATTACATGTAGTGTCAGTCATTGACTGTCAAATTTCATTTGCGTGTACAAATCTATCTCTGTACATTTCTCTTTCTCTCTCTCTCTCTCTCTCTCTTTTTTTTTTTTTTTTAATTTTAGCAATTAAATTTTGTAATTAAGTAGAATATTAAGTAGAATAGTTCTTCAAAAAGACATGCAAGCTGGTCACATGCATCTTTAGGCTTAGATATGACAGAATGTTGAAGGATGGTTCCAGGCCTGAAGATATTTATAGGCAATGTGTTGGCAGATGCCATTGGAAACAGAATCACCAAAATAGTGTGAAACTAGAAAAGATAAATGAAAAGCTGGGTGCAACAGAGCCTCTATAAAATAAATTTCTCTCAATAAGGCTAATCTGTGCCATTTTGACAGTCCTGCAATCAGAGACTGGAATAAATCAGATCATTAGAAAATATTCAGTTATGAAGAAGGAAAAAAATACTTATTGAGATAAATTTGTGGTTATTAATCATCAGTCACAGAAAAGAAAAATAATTAACCTGCCAACAGCTTAATCTGTTCTTTAAACTAACGTTTTTGTGCAAAATACTGTTCGAGTGTTTTGGTGTTTGAAATAACTGAAACGTTAATTTGAAAAGCCTTCTCAACAACTATATATAGATATCCTTGTTAAATGTGGGTACCCATGACAAAGATAATTAACATCTTTCATTTAAAATAGTCTAGTTTACAAGCTCAAGATGACACTTTAAGGTTAAAAGTCAGTTGTATTGGCAGCAATGGAATGTTTTGAGACTGAAAAACACATTTGTTTTGCAGAGTTATGTTTCAAGCAGTAGAAAAAATATTCCAGGTGATAGCAATTAATGGTTTTGAATGGAAACACTCCAGATGTTTCTATGGCAATGTGACATGTTAAGAAAAGAATCTTAGACAGTTTTTTTTAATGGGTATAGATATAGTGCTAAGAGTGGGAACTGTCCCCTCTTGCTTTACTGCAGATCTCATTTGAGATCGCTTATGTGTCTTTAAAAATTTCATTACTATATTACCCTGAACAGAGAAGTATTTTAATGTACATGAAAGATTTTCATGTCTTATAAACAGAAAGGGGGTAAATGGAGTAAAGGGTAAACCCTCGGTGTATTTTTTTTTTTTTTCAGAGCAGCTAAATTAGACCAAGCTCAGTGTGGGAATGGTTGGAAAATCTCTACCTGAGTTGGGAATCTCAACCTGAATATCATTAGCATGCGTCAACAGCCTACTAAGGGAAAGAAGTGTCAAATACTCTTCAAGAAATAGAAAGGGATTGGTTCATACTATGGTAATATATCCTGTATTTGACACTTATCATTTGTTTAGCTCAATTCTCAGCTTTCAAAAGTCACCAAAATATGGTTCCATCAAGGAATGTGTGCTAGGTATTTTATCTGAACCTTTTCAGGTCCTTCTATCTCTGCCAGATTGTTTTCTAAAGAACAGAAATATGGATAAGCCAGAAGAGGAGCCACTGGCTTGATTCATGAGGAGGCAGTTCTGATGCTGTTTGCAAGAAAAACTGCTGAGAGGCTAAGGAACAGTTTCAGAGCTTGCCTCTGGATTTATTGTTTAAAATCTTATTGTCTTCATAAAAAGAATACGTTGGGCGGAGGGGGGGAAGAAGGATGGCTCTTACATGTAGAAAAGTAAATTTCACTCTTTATCATAAAAATATGTATTTCAATTTACACAGTGGACCAAAACTCTGGCCTTGAAACAAATATTTGATCTAAACCTTGTTATATAATGTAATATTATTCCAATTTTTATTTCCTTTACTGGAGATGATAAATCCTTTACAGATGGTTTGATATAAAAAGACTATTTTATATTTAAATGATTTATATGTAATATATTAAATTACATGTAGCGTTAATATTAAATGCAAATATTATTGACTTACAGGTCACACCCTGAAAATTTTACCCTACATATAGCTGAAGTTGTTTGAAATATGTGATTCAGCAATAAGTTTTGCTGACACGAAGATAAAAATGGAATTATATTTATGCAAAATCACATTGACATCATTTTAAATATGTGTTTCACTTGAAATACCTCCTCAGAGTTTTTACCATCATGATAGACTAAACAGTCTGGGACCTTGAGACTCTGAAGAAGAAGCTTTTTCTCCTCTATGACAGTTTTTCAAAACATAGCTCGAGGAGGCCACCTTTCACAGTTGGACAAGTAGGCCATGACAGTTCTTCCCTGAGGATTAAATAAGCAGTACTGACATGAATACAAAATCCATTGTTATTACTGTGTTAGTTTAAACACTGACCTACTCCTAGCCCTTGGATTAATGAACAGCATCGTAGAACTTTTATTTTGTACCTTAATTAAGCAATGATCTCTGGGGGACAAGTATTATATGTAAAACTCCTACTGACCTCAGTGGGAAAGAACAGTACGTACTTTTCGCAATGCAGACAAGATGATTAAAAAAAAGCAAGGTGAATTCATTCAGACATCGGAATCTGAATTTAATCTTGGTCAGTACTCCATCCACTTTTCTTCCATCTCATTTTTGTCTTGCATGTCTTTTCAGCAAAAGTTGTCAAAGGGAAAATACAATGGCAACTTGACTTTGTTGTAGCTTTCCTTAGCTGATTAACACTGACAGCCTTATTTTGCCACTTGTGGTGTAGACCATCTCTGGACAGTAGTCAAAGGTCTTACTCAGACCTGAAGATTTTGGTGATACTTATTCCTGTTAATATTTACAGCATAAAGCAGGAAGATTTGAGTTGTGAATTTGAAATCATGCCAAATCTTTTTAATAGTTTATGGCATTAAAATCATGATGCTGTCATATTTTAAAAGTATGTACTTTATGTAAAATATTTTTGAAAAAAAGGTAACTTTCATCTATTACTTGTATTTGATATCATGTCCAGAACTTATTCCTTCAATAACATGATTTTTTGTTGTTGTTGTTTTAATATAGTGAAAAAAAGAAAAAAGAAAAAAAAGACTATTTCAGAAAATAAGTCAAGGTTTTGAAGAGTCCCTGAAAGCAATTTTTTTTCCTGACCTATTCAAACTAAAATGTGTGCTTAATAATAGATATAGCTATATATCACCCAGTCATGATATATATATATCATCCTGTGATATATATATCTCACCCAGTCATGATGTATAAAAAAAAAAGGGCCAACATAGTTCAAAAGTTATTGAAGGTTATCTTGCTGATGAAAAATATTTTCTAAATGTATATTGTTTCTTCAAGTCTATGAGGACTCCTGTTGTGTAGAAGGAATTGAATGATTTCTCATAATTGTTTAGTATGATGAATTTGCTGATTAAAATATTCAAAAACACTTGAAATATTTTTATTTTTATCAGAATATAACTGTATGAATCTGGAGGTCTAAATCAAAAACTTTAAAAAAAAAAAATCAACCATTTTGGGAAGTTTTCTATCGTGTTTAAATTGTGCATGAAAATACTTTAATTTGACATTAGTTTGAGCTTGTCAATTTCCAGCTTTCACTAGCTTGGGCTTTAATTTTTTATTATGCATACTATATAGTGTATAATAGTTATACTGCAATTTTATTCTTAAAAATGAAGCTGTTAGCTAACTCATATAATTTTTCACAATTTTTAAGTGCCAGATAATGATAAAGAGATGAAAAATTTTGAGACCTCCAATCCCTTTTCACAGTCTTCAGAAGTATGGCTTAATGATTTTTATGTACTTTTTGACACTGTAATGATTTCAGACACATTTTTCTCTCTCTTATTTTCCTTCCTCTGATTCCTAGACAGGAACAGAGAACAGTCCTAGAATCTTTCACTCTTTTTCTTGCATGAGCATTTATTACTGAAAGTTATAGCATGTATTTGCATGAAGAGATGCACGTCAGATGTTTGACAGGTTTGTGGCCATTTAGTGATTGGCTAAATATTCACAGAGCTAAAATGTGTTTTTGAATGAAATGCATACAAAAGCAAACTCTTCATTGAACAATTAACCAAGATATTAGATCTCTCCAGTTCTTAAACCAGAGGTCTAAGAAAAAAAAAAAAAGTAGAAAAATAATTTCAATTACTTTACTGGTCTTATTGAATACACTCTATTGATGGATTATTTTTTTATTTTTTTGTCCTCACATTCAGATGCAGTCACACAAGACATTTGTTTCAGCACGTTGTATGATCCATAGTCTCAAATGAAAAAATGTATCAACTTGTTCAGCAGATTTATATTGTATATTCACATCTTTCTTGCAGAGTCATGGAGGCGCTTCAAGTGCTTTGAAACCCATGGGAGCATAGCCAAATGAATAACTTCTTTTTGTGCATCGGGATAGAAATAATTTTCTTTAGTCATGGGATCATGTGCTTTTTCTGCTGTTTCTGCCTGTTTGTCATCATCTCTTAACATGTTTTCACAAATGGGTGATGTATATTTAGTTTGTTAATATGCTGCTTGCAGAAACCCAGGCAGTTCCCTCACAAAAAAAAAAAAAAAGTCACTTTGACCTCTGTACACTTGCCACCCTTCCTCTCAAAACAGATGTACTAGGTAAGAAAAGGTTCAGAGAAGTGGTGCAGCAAGGATGAACAAAATGCTTTGGAACCACCTTCATACAGAAAAAAACTTTCATTATTTCAGTCTTAAAAATTAGATGAAGGGAAAATAAAGGTTAAGGAAACCAAAACTGGTCTGGAGAATGATGGATAGGAAAAACTATTATCTCTTCTGCTCAAAATGAGGATCTCAAGGAATTAAAATAGGTAGTAGGAGACAGGTTCAAAAGAAGTAATAAAGTCATTTTTCATGCAATAGATCACAATTGTGAAATTTCTTGTTCATGTTTATTGAAGACAGGAATTTTGCATGAGCTTCACTTGGAGGCTGAATAGTTACTCTGAAAATGCACTCACTGACCATGCTAGGCACATACAAATAATGTCAATCAGAAAGATGAAGAATGAATGTACTCAGAGTATGGTTATCCCATTATTTATCTTAAACATCTATTTTTTTATGTTATAAGAGCAAACATACTGAGCTAAATAGAATTTTTATCCAATTTACGGCGCTTTTGGCTGTCTTGTAGTCTTTTTTTTTCTTAAACATGGGCACAGAGGAATTTGATTTTCTTGACAAAAGAAGAAAATGTTCTTAAAGCTTGTTAAAAGTTATAACATAAAAATGAAGGAAAGGATAGGTCAGGACAAGGAGTTAATGTCATATCATGTAAAACAATGTGATGCCTTATGTACACAGAACTAGTTTTTATTATTAACACTTAAAATCAAAACAAAAAATCTTTGCGAATTTGTGGAATATATTTTTATGGATTATTTTAAAAGCAATCTCTGATTCTTTTTTCTTCAAATAAGTATTTTTGAGATAAGGAGAAAAAAAAAAAAAGGAAAATCGAAAAAAAATGTTAGCTTCTCACAAACAAGCAGAGTTGTACTAGTCAATGATTTTTATAGGCTGCTTTATTCTGGAAACGTTGACACTGATTACAGTAGGAGACAGCACAGGACTATTAGAAATACTTACTGCTCTTTAAAACACTGACTATTATCCTTGAAACTACTAATGATATTCAAACTGCTTAGCAATGCTTTTGGGCTACTGAAATTTCTCTGCCAATGTCACTACACTTTTTCACAGCATGGGATAGACAGGCTTATGAAAATATGTACTTCTCCTGCCTAGCAGGGTGCCCAAATTATTGGGCTGGCAGGCATACTTATATTCTTGTGATGGGCAGTATTACATTGACAATCAGTAGCAAGTCTCAGCGAAATGGATTGTAGAGCTGGATTGGTGTGATGGGCTACAAGGCCAATTACAAACTTTGGAAAATATTATGGTGGGGCTGTGGATGAAGTGGGATGTGAAACTGGGAAAAACAATGAATGGGCAAAGAAAGCACTAGGTGAAGAAAAGGGAACTTGAGGAAGTTAAATTGAGGGGTGTAAGTGCTGAATACAGGATACAAAGAAATGGGGAGGAAAAAGGTACAGAAGGATGAGGAAGTGAAGGATATTTCTCTTGTTTAGTAGTCTCTGTATGTACTGAATTAGGCTAAACCTTACTTAGGTTGCATAGAATTTAGATAGGAAAGATGACTAAGTAATTTTACTTGTTGCAGACATAAGAAGAATTTGTTTGGTCCCCCTAGAATGTGATTAGAACTGAAAATATCTGTGTGAAGATTCAGCTTCAAATATCAGCATAAGAGTGAAAATTACTTTGAGTGTATTGTTTGTGTGGCAATAATTAAGTAGATGAATATCTAATTGTGCTCTTTAGATTATGATGGCAATTGTTATCAGACATGGAAAACATTAAAAATGCATAGACAATTAAGGAAATAATTAAATTCTTTGTTAGGAAAGAAACATTCCCAATCTAATATCCTAGCATTTTTATAGGCAAGGAAAACTTACTTTTATGCATAGAGCATCTTCTGAGAGAATTGTTCGGCTTTTCAGCATGCAGTTTCCTTATCACATTGCATTATTAAACCATCCAGTACATCCCAGCTGCTGAGCGTGACAGATTTCTTGGGGTTAATAAAGTATGAAATGAATAATTATTTTCATAACAGGATAAGCCGGAAGAGTTAGTGTAACATAGGAGATAAATTATTTTTATGAAGACTGACTCCTGAAACTGAGAAAGTGTTCTCTTCCAGTCTCCTCTTTTACTTTCATTATAGAACATTTTCTAATGCATGATTCTGTTGGAATCTGTATTTCACCAGATTTATCTTCATCACAAAGCTTACATATGCAGCTATTCTGACTCGTATTTCAAAGGCTATCAAGTATCTACTTCTATAAAATAAGTCTGTGTGACATACTGAAGATGTGGTATGCCAAACGTGGTATTTATACAATTGTTAGATAGACTTCATAGTGTAAATCAGTAGCAATTATTGCAGTTACTTTGTCTTGTAATGGTATAGACAAATTTAAGTACATCAGCCAACCCATTGACATATTCAGAGCTCAAGTTCTGAATCACCCAGGTTAACTGTTAAGGTGGTGCTTGCTGAGAGAAATCGCTTCATAAGTCACCTCCTGGGGAGTTTCCATGGAATTGTAATTTCCTACAATGGTGTCTGTTAGCAATTTTATTACTGATGAATTTGCTGTGCATCTTTGGGTGGCTAACTTACACTTCCTTTCAGCTGCCTGTCAGAATAAAATTGTTTCAAGCAACTTTAAATAGAATTCTGAGAACTGAACCATCAGATGAAAGATGAAAAAAACATCAGATGAAGATGGTTTTTGCAAGCTATGTGAAAACATGTGATCTCAACATGATTTTCCTCTTTTACTTTTCTTTTTTAAACAAACAACTTTTATTATGCATTTTTTGAGGTGTTGTGTATTTAATTGACTGCTCCATCACATCTTGAAGATGTCTGAGGAGAAGACAATACTTGAACACCGGAAAGAATCATGCTTAGGTGAGGGCATAGAATAAATACATTATAAGATTTTGGAACTTATGATGTTGTTGTTTTATTGATGATTATGCATCTCAAAGCTATCTGCATGTATTGGAAAGAAAAATCGGTTTGTACCTTATGTGGCATACTGGAAATGGACTCACCCTGCATGTAGTGGAAAGTCTCCATGCGTGTACAGAACAAAGTGCAAAGTGGACTTTAAAGGAGGTCCAGCACACCTTTTAGGGCTGTGCATACAGGCACAATATGTGAATACAGCTTTAGTACTGGGTCATTTGCCTTTAAGGGAAGACTTATTTTTACATAGACAGTTCTTTAAACAGACAATGTATGTCTATCTATCTGTATTTTATTAAGAAGGTAAGCGATCTGTACTCATGTGTATAAAGCACTTGGAAATTTAAAAAGTGTTTGAATATCAGTACAAACTCGTGCAGGCAATGAGATATATCCTTACTGATGATCTTTGAGTATTGTTCTGGAAATCAGATACACAAGTTTGTTTGCATTCTTCGACCTAAATGAAATAAATCTCCATTGTTGCTGCTGTTGTCATTGTTTCTTTGATGTTGGGTTTTGTTGTTTAATTTTATTTCACTACATTTGTTTCTAAGGAATTTTTGTTTGAGCCCAGAATGGTTTCTTCCCAATTCTTTAGCAAAGTGTATTTCTAAATTTCTGAGGGGACTACACTTTCTGGAGGAAATTTGAAGATGATATGCTGTGGTATTAGTCAAGTGACTAATCAGCCAAAGAACTAATTGAAATCTTAATCTGGACACATACAGAGTTTGCTGTTTTAGGAATAATAAACAATGAAAAGGGCATATTCTAACATGATCTGAGATACCGATGCGTGGAATTAAATTTTTATAATTTTTGTAACTATTTTTAACCTCTGAGTAGCAAAGAAAATCTTTTTGTTAAATCTTATTTTAAGCTTAGGAAAAAATAATTATTTCTGGTCATTTTTATTATTTATTTTTGTGAAACATCTTACCTGAATGTTGCATCCTTTGGTGGATATACAGCCATGAAATAGATTGGTGTATGATTATGTTAAATATTTCATAGAATTATAGAATTCTTAGGGGCTTAGACTTATTGTGTCAATTCCTTACTGCTAGCCTATTTTAAACAGAATGTCTAATAGCTTGTTAGTGTTCCAGAATGAATGTTTAGGCTGGTTTGGTTCTGAGATTCATGAGTAAAAAATAAAACCTGAAAAAAAAAGTTTTTATGGACAAAGTGAACTTCTGACAGTATTGCCAAAATTAAATCTATAAATAGTCTCCTTCTGTATTTGACTTGAAGATTTTACTAATCAGATTTTGCACAAGAAGGGTACTAATTTTTATGGTTATGCCTCAAAATCTCTTTAAATCTCTTTAAAAAAAAATCTCAAAATCTCTTTAAATGTAAGATTTTTAGTGTGCTGTTATATTTAAGTCAATAAATGCACCTTTGTTTATTCTCTAGGCAGTGTAATTTGTTTTTCATGAATTACTATCCCTTCCACAAAATCTAATAACTCCTATAACAAGCATCCATCTACTATGCCATGAAAATAAATAACTTTCCTAAGGTATATTAAAATCCTTTTACCATAGTTTGTTAACAAATCATACTAAAACCCTTTGTTTTTATTCTGACATCGTCTATAAAAATTATATTTCACTGAATAGATTTCATAAGGAATGTATACCTACTTCAGAAAAGAATTTTACTTTATGCAAAAAGTTCAATTGTAGATGTCTACACTGTTTATAAAAGACATTCATAAAATGATGCAAGTACATATACTTTGTTATTATGCAGTGCCCCAATTTACTTTTTTTTTTGGTGTGTATGAATGTCAAATTCTTTTTTGAAATCTTCATTGATCTTTCTTGAGTTTGTTTTACTTCATTGTAAACTTAGCTCAGAATTAGTACAGTAACTTTTTTTTTTAACAGAGCTTAATGGCTTCAAAGGGAATTGAGTCAGATGGAATCCATCTTGATATTGGTTAATGTAGGTTGGTGTTATTTTCAGGTTTCTATACCCGATCTTTGTCATGGTGACATGTAATTATTTAACCATTCCAACTGTACAGAGGCTAAAATCTTGTGCTTATAAAATTGTCATCATTTGAAGTTCATTCAACCTACACTTGTTCCCATGTATTTGTATTCAATTTTTATTTATTTATTTATTTTTTTTGCCAGAAGTTGTTTTCCAGATATTTGTACCTTGTTGGATACAGTCATACACTTATAGACCTTGACAGTTCTTAAATACACCTTTTCATATTTCTGCAAAGATTCCTATGTCACTTTAACCTGAAAGGTTCAACATTTAATATAATGAGTATTAATTTGAAATACTCCTTGTTTTTTGAAGTAATTTAACTATATTTATATATATATGTAAATATATATTTATGTATATTACCATGGACAGTAAAGACAGATTCCCCTTATCTAGTTCCCATTTGGACTAGAAGGTTTAAATGGTCAATTTCAAACTAGTTTTCACATTCCTTTCCTAGGCAATCAAAAAAGAAACACCTTTGAAAAGTGGTTAATTTGACCTACTCTGGACACTCATTTTAAGATAGAAATGAGTCTTCCTATGAAAACTGCTGTTCTCTCCAACTGCAGAGAAAGTCTGGATAATTGCAGACACCCTGCCTTAAGACAGTTAGTGGTGCACAGGGTGACCTGTACAGTTTGAAATAGAAACTTCATCTCTACCACAGATAGAATTAGTGGAGTATAGCTGTAGTATTGCATCCTATAATAAGATGTTGTTAAAAATAAATAGCTATATGAGTCTTTGTGTGATAGAAAGGAAAATGTAGCAGGGGCAGAAAGGAAATAGCAGCAGATAAAGAACACTGATTTAGCTGTGTTTATTCTTATCAAGGCATAATTGCATCTGAATCTAGAGACTCTCTAAACTTTTTCTAAAATAAATGTAAGAGCTCCAGAGAGGAAAGAAATATTCAGAACTGGCTGATTTTAGAAGTATGTTCATTTCAACTTAAAATTATTTTACCTGACAGTAGAACAGTAATAATATTTTTTTAAATGTAGTCTCACTGGTTTATATTGCTGCAGATCAGATTCCATGTACTTTTCCTAAACAATAACCATTTAGTGATCCTAAAAAGCATAGTATTAGCATGTCTTTTTTTTTGCCTTGTTAGTTTGTTTGTTTCATGTTATAACTCCTTGACATAACATTCATGACTAGGACACTTTCATGCATCGTATAAAGAGCACAGACATGTCTTCCTGTTACATCCACTCAGATATACAAACTACATCTGACTACAGATGATGTTGAACAACACCGAAATAGGTGAAACTGATTCTAACCTAGATCTGATTGTTTATAGCACTAGTATTCAAGTTTCATTCTGTGGTTATCTTTCTCATGTAAATATCACAGAATCTCAGAATAGCTACAGTAGGAAGGGACCTCTGGAGACTGCCCAGTTCAACGACTGTGCCCAAAACTGGGACATAGTACAGTTTGCTCAGGGCTATGTCTATATATTTTCTCTGTATGTCCAAAGTTGGAGACTCCACAAATTCTCTAGGCAATATGTGCTAGTGTTTGACCATCCTTGCAAGAAAAAAATATAATAAAATAAAAATCTGATGTTTACATGGAATTTCCTGAGTTTCAGTTGTTGTTCTATCACTGCGCAGCACTGAGAATAGTCTGGCTACGTCTGTTTACCGCCCTCCACTAAGTATTTATACACACTGATGAGATTCTCACTGAGCATTTCTTCTCTAGACAGAACAATACCAGCTCTCTGTCCCACCTCATTTGAAAGGCATTTCAGTTGCTTAATCAACTTCATGACTTTTTGCAGGACACACTCCTGTATGTCTCCATCATTAGGAAACTAATCAATGCCCCATTGCAAAGTTGTTGGTTCAGTTGTTCTCTCTCATGACTGCAGCAGAAGCTCCAACTTCAGTCTGAAAATTGCAGCAGAGCAAATGGTATCTTATGTTGGCACTGGTGTGTTTTTTATTATTATTTTTTATTCAGGATATGGATCCAGTTTTGTTATATATTTCCTGAACCTGCATGTTTCCATGTGGTAGGGGGTGGGGGAGGATAAAAATTAAAAAAAAAAAAAAAAAGTAAATAAAAAAAAATCAATCAGGTAAGGGATACTGAAGTGCAAACTTGTGTCATTTGTTTGGTGGAGGTTGTTGTTTGCTGGCAAAATTGTGACCCTTGCCTCCACCTATTACAAATTTCAGAATTCTATTTTTACATAAATGCTTGTGTTCAGATTTTCATGGGTTATACAACAGCTTCTTGAAATTTTTGTAAAATTTTTATATTGAATACATGTCAGGGTATCAAAATAGATTTTGGTATTATTCTTAGTCTCTTAAATTAAAAAAAAATATATATATACTGGTACTGGCTATTTTGGATGCTTTGAATTTCTGCACACCTAAGCATGTTAAATTACAGTCTGTTTGATACATCTGGCAGAGTTATGTCCAATGTGTTTAATGAAATTCATGAAAGAATTCATGAAAAACAAGACATCAATGATCTTGTAAATACTTCATAAAGGCACTGTTTTAGTTAGTAAACAATTGTTATAGAAATTCATTCTTAAAATTTAGGTTTATTCTGTTATCTGAAAAAAATATATATCCTTGCCTAGCTTTTCTTGCATAATCCTTGTAGTTTTCTTTAGACTCTTTGGCAGTTAGCAATGCTACAATGATACTAGAAGTAACACAATTTGCTTAATAGTGTATTTTGGTACCCTAAATCTTAACAGGTTTGCCTTGCAGGCAAACTTCCATTTGAAGTTGTGGCCTTCAATGATCTCAAAATTTGTTTTATGTGACATGTTTTCTGAGAATTTTCATGATTTGTGTTATTTGAAGTTTATGTTTACTTACAGTTAGTCTTTACAATTAATATGGACTTGATGAGAATGAGAAAGGAAATTAGTCTAGCACCAGATTCTCACTCCAGAAGTCTTATACATCACTTGAAAGAGAATAACAATATATTTAAATTTTATACTTAATATAAAAAATATAAAAACTTGTAGACAATTTTAGAATTCTGATTTAAATTTAAAAAAAATAGATGGTTCCCTTATTGTGCGTAACAATACCAATACTCAATGATCCAAGAGACAGGCTACAGTTTCTTGTCTCACAAAAGTTTCTGTTGCTTTGGTGGGAAGGGGGCAAAGGGGCTAGAACCTGTTTTCAACCCATTTGTTTTATTTTCTGAAAAAGGAGTTGACATTTACTATAAACAGTTATGCCTTTCAAAGTTAAGCTAATACTTCTTATTCGAATAAGAGAATCAAATCCAAAAGCCTTTAATCACTTTTTGCAAAACTAATCCATTATTGAATTATTAATATTACTCATGTAAGCATTTTTAAGTGCCTACTGTTATCTGATATTTTATTCACACATGTACTATCACAGTATGCAATAAAATAAGTAATGCTGGTCTAAAAGATTATTTGGCAAAATCTAAGCTGAGACTTGTTACTTGGGGAAAAGAGTGTTTTGTGTGTTTGTACTTGTTTTCCCTCTGCCTTCTGATTTTTACAGGCTTCTCTTTTGACTTTTATCCTGTTTATTTCATATCCTTTGTTGTTTTTACTTATTGGTTAGCATTCTGCATTTATTATTTTAAGAATACCTCAACTTTTATGCCAGTACAATATAATCACAAAAATTCACAGTGGTCTAAAATTTATCCTCGTTATGTATTCATTGTACTGGACCTCCTAGTACAGCACACTCTTATGGAGCTACCACAAATCATGCCCTGTTAGAAAGCTACACTTTTCACTGAGACAACAATATTTATTATAGTAGCTGAGTAGTCCAGTGCATAAAAGCCATGTCCCATGTTTCAGCTCCTTTATTGTGGAAGATTTCCCTCTTTCATTCCTCTCTCCCACTTAACCTTTCAATCAGCAATCTGATTGTTTGAATATCTAGAATGATATTCAATGATATATCTTGAGGCTTTCTTGTTTATTTATTTATATTTTTTAACTGTGGAATGGTTGTGCTACAACTTTTCTACTTCTTGAGGGAAGATGAACACAGTGGTTTTGGCCCTTCTTAATTACAAAATGTAGATTCTTCTTGCAGGTTGCAACTGAATCAGTGATAAAGAACCTTTGAATACAGCCTTGAGCAGTAGCCACT